>NW_025784155.1:0-28175 GCF_021130785.1 Homalodisca vitripennis
GAAAACGCGTTTCTCTGCGCAGATGTACCGGCTGGCGGCCTACTTATACAGCCGATCCGACAAGGGACAGGAGAAGAGTTTTTGCTTGCTAACGTCGTGGAGTGAATGCCCAATTCCGAAGGAGGAAAGAGGTTTTCGCTTGCGGACGTCCGGTTATTATGAAGTCTGGAAGTCCGAGTCGAGGAATACGAGAGCCCTGTACGAGAGAATACGCAGTCGGCATATATCGTCTTTTGGTGAGTCACCCCGAATTGTAATCATTAAGGGAATTTAAAAACAGTACGAATATTGAATATAAAAACTAGTGCTGATTCGTTAACCTTGAATTCTACGGAATCTTTGAAAAATTAATAATTCGGTGCGTAGTATAGGTTATCTCGTTTAGTGACAGTAGAGTATCTATTAAATATAGGTTCTATTACCTTTCACTACCTATCCTAGTTTGCAAACGGGTATTTTGCATCCTATAAGCCGCGTAGGTTTGTAATCCTATTCCTAAAATATGATAATTCGGTGCGTAGGATAGGTTAAGACCAGCTTATAGGTTATCTCGTTTAGTGACCGTAGAGTATCTATTAAATATAGGTTCTATTACCTTTCACTACCTGTCCTAGTTTGCAAACGTGTATTTTGCATCCTA
Source organism: Homalodisca vitripennis (assembly GCF_021130785.1). NCBI lineage: Eukaryota > Metazoa > Arthropoda > Insecta > Hemiptera > Cicadellidae > Homalodisca > Homalodisca vitripennis. Next base: position 641 of record NW_025784155.1, read on the forward strand.
TAAGCCGCGTATCGGCTTTGTTATCCTATTCCTAAAAATTAATAATTCGGTGCGTAGGATAGGTTAACAGCAGCTTATAGGTTATCTCGTTTGGTGACAGTAGTGTATCTAACAAATATAGGTTCTATTACCTTTCACTACCTGTCCTAGTTTGCAAACGTGTATTTTGCATCCTATAAGCCGCGTAGGCTTGTTATCCTATTCCTAAAATTAATAATTCGGTGCGTAGGATAGGTTAACAGCAGCTTATAGGTTATCCCGTTTGGTGACAGTAGTGTTTCTATCAAATATAGGTTCTATTACCTTTCACTACCTGTCCTAGTTTGCAAACGTGTATTTTGCATCCTATAAGCCGCGTAGGCTTGTTATCCTATTCCTAAAATTAATAATTCGGTGCGTAGGATAGGTTAACAGCAGCTTTATAGGTTATCCCGTTTGGTGACAGTAGTGTATCTATCAAATATAGGTTCTATTACCTTTCACTACCTGTCCTAGTTTGCAAACGTGTATTTTGCATCCTATTAAGCCGCGTAGGCTTGTTATCCTATTCCTAAATAAATTAAATAATTCGGTGCGTAAGGATAGGTTAACCAGCAGCTTATAGGTTATCTCGTTTGGTGACCAGTAGTGTATCTATCCAAAATATAGGTTCTTATTACCTTTCCACGTAACCTAGTCCTAGTTTGCAAACGTGGTATTTTGCATCCTATAAGCCGCGTAGGCTTGTTATCCTATTTCCGTAAAATTTAATAATTCAGTGCGTAGGAGTAGGTTAACAGCAGCTTTATTAGGTTATTGCGGTTTAAGCCGCCAGTAGCGTATCTATTCATTATAGGTTTACAACTACCCTTCACTACCTATCCTAAGTTTTGCAAAACGCGTATTTTGCAATCGCTATAAGCCGCTGTAGGTTTGTGATCCTATTCCTAAAATTGATTAATTGTTTTCCGTGTGGCGTAGGATAAAGTTTAAGACCAGCTTATAAGGCCTATCTTGTCTAGATGACAGTAAGAGTATCTATTTAAATAATAGGATTCTATTACCTTTCACTACCTGGTCCCTAGCTCCAGTTTGCAGAACGCATAATTTTGCATCCTATAGAGCTTGTATAGGTTTGTTATCCTATTTCTTTAAAAGTTAATAGTTTTTTGGTGCATAAAATAAGTATAGGTGTATGTACTACTGGGGTCAACAAATCTACTAAGATATACGCATATATAGAACCTTTCTAATAGCTCATGATAATATATTTTTGCTTACTTTAACAGTCGTGTAGGGGCCTAAATAGCCTAAGCTCAAAGTTATTGATCAAACGCGCAGAAATAGGGCTGGGAACTTAAATTTAGGCTATTGCTAGCTAACAGCCTTTGGTTTACAGATATATTAATTCATTGGCTTAATTAAAACCTCTGAAATTCCTCAGCCCGGTTCCTGAAATATTTCGTTTAAGTACCCTGTAAACCGTAATAAGCCTTTCTTCCAACATCGAAGAGTAAATGTTATCAAAGTTGAATATTAGGTTTTAGGTCTATAACAAACTTTTAATGCTTGTTAATATTAAATAGATTTGCTACTAAACAAAAAGGGGTCCTAAAGAGGAAGATAGTAACACACCGAAATATACCTGTAATTATTGCTGAACAAGGATACTTGTATTTAAATAAAATAACCTAAATATATTTGCCTTCTGAAGGGATTTAGCTGCTTCACAGAGAGAGAAGATATAACACAAGACTTCCCTTAGACATTTTGCTTTCCAAGCTTAAAACTTATAAACTTATACGTTAACGTTTTTAAGTTCCCCCCCATTTGGGGGTTTTTTTTAGTATAGGAGGGAGAGGAATCTGTTGGTTTTTACATTATAATTTAATATTTTATTTTGAATACTATAAAGACAAAACCATAACCTCAAGCTTAACCACAGCACGAAACTAACAACACTGAAAAGGAAGAAGAAGAACGAGCAGACGATACATGAGACCGGTTTTGAGCCAACGGCTGTGGAATAAAGTATCTCGCGGACCCACCGAATATTAAAAATCTGTTTTGTTTCTCACCGCCACAAAATAAATTGTTAAATAGTTCAGTCGTTACAATAGGATATTATTATCTAAAGCGTCGCATTCTAGAACGGGTGGGTCATTGGACAGCTCTACATCGAACATTTATCCACGTAAAATCTGCCGAAAACATAGAACAGAAAAACTGTTGATGATATCGGTTTCTCCTATTGGAAGAGTGCGGAATATACTGAATTCCGCTCTGAAACGAGTCTGAGATTTTCTGTTCACTCACGTTTAACACGCTTGTAGTATCAATATTCGACCTCTATCTACCTAGCGTACGGGTAGAGGTGCGCGGGTAAAGATAGAAATTAGCTTATAAATAGTCGATATCAACAACCCTGGAATAGAAACCCCAGCACGACTGCAACTAATCAGCGGAGCAGACGATATAAAAAAAGCGATTTCACCGAAACACCTCACATCAAAATGGGCTGCCCCACCCGAACAATTTTGGACCTGAAAAGAATAGAAATCGAAAGACAAAATTACCAAGTGATACGGACAGAGGAACAACTTAAAATACACAAACTTACTACGAAATAACTATTGAAAATGGATTCTATACATTTTAAGGTTTTCTGAGAACCATTCTAAACCTTCTTGGATGGAACGTATTTTTTTGGGTTGCTTTCAAACTAGTAATCAGGGACCTATGTTTAAAAGATGGTTTAATGTATATTTTATATACATAATTTTTATCTATCAGTATTTAAACGAACGTTTAATCTCTTCCACTTTTTCCATAGCTTTAACAATTTTAGACATATATCGAACGTTGCTCTAAACATAATACAAATGTGTTATTGGTTTTCTGTTTAACGAGGCACCCAGTTTACAGTACCAAAACTGGACAGGTGACAGAGCGGGGGTTCCTACACGACTCCCAATAAAACGCAGTGAATGTCGCACATTACACCATTCATTGTGTTTCCGGTTTCACACTTACACAGTTTCGTTAGTGTGAATCATATTCATTCAGCCTACATATTTATCGTAACCCAATAAAATTAAAAACATCTGTAAATTGGTCAAATCATTTATTTAATAAAACCAAAATACATTAAATTTTCTTGCCCTGGGCTAGAGAAGTTAAAGAGAATATTAAATAATAATTTATGGGCCAAGTTTTAAATCGTCAATTTACTATGCATTTATAAAGTAACAGTTATTGTGAAAGAAAGCCGTTTAAAAATATAGCTTAAACCTTACCCTTTATAGTTGAGATACAAATGCAATAATTTTAATTTACCCTTGCGATTGTATCACATGTGATTCCATCTACAAATATTCGTAATCAAGTGTGAAAATGGTTTTCTTTTTATTTCTCAGCGTAACAGGCCTTTGAGAATTTTCGGTGTTAAATGAAAAATATCCCCATTAATACTGTTAGTGCTATTGAGGTTTAAAACCTATTTGGTATTGTTTTAGTAATCAAAACCTAGTTTTTCGTCGACTTAAACAGCACTAAAGATAATTTCCCCCTAAGAAATAACAAATAAACGTCAGCAACGAGACGAGGATCGAAGTGCCAGAGTAGAGCATTATATTTTGTCCCTCTGTGTTGCTTCTGTTAATACTTTGGAATTACATCGTGTGTGAGACATTTCGTAGTGTACTCAATATGTGCACCTGACGAGAATCAATGAAAACATAATCTATAAATGTAGATTAAACTTTTCAATTTTACAAATGTAATCATTTTTATTTTTAAAAGGCCTACTGCCCAAGACGTAAAAAAAACCCTGGGGGAAAAATATCAAATTTTAATACGTTATTAATAAAAATAGAAGTAACTTAGTTTTTTAAAGTGTGTGAATATTTCAATTTAAATGTTTAAGTGTTTTTAGTATAGCAGAAGTTATACTGATAGGAAATGTTTCGTTTATTGAATACAATATTTGAGGTACATAATTTCTTTCCTATCGTCTCCACGTTATTTTTTTTCTCCAAGCGATATTTGTTTAAACCTAATTAATTAGTAAAAGATAATGCTAACCAAACTAACCTGTAAAAACGTAAATAAGAATAATCTGCATTACTTTGTAACAATTTCCCTTAAGTATCTCTTACAAGTTCATCGTTTGCAGCAAGCTCAGAGTCGACTATTAAAAAAAATAGTCCTATAATATATCTGTTTTGTTTGAGTGGCACCATCGAAGTCATCAAAGTGAGATAGAAATTCCGTCCTTTAGTTTAACAATGGTATCAATTGTAACAATGCAACCTTTGGAGAGGAACTGCAATGGGCACAGTTTCCTACAAGCATAGTTTCTGTAAGTTTTAAAAGTGATCCAATATTGCCGTCTCTCAATGTATTTATAAAGACGGCAAGTTTTATTAACATTAATTTTTCCGCCGATCAAAAATAGGGCTCATTTCAATTACTTTGCATATAAAATTAAATTATACACAACACAGGAGCGAATCGGAAACAGCTCATCAATGTACTCTAAGTCACGTATTGATTTTAGAAATTATTAATATTTAACTACTATGTTTCCAGTTTTTCTTTTTGTTTTTTTGTTTTTTTTTTTTGTTTTTTTTTAGGTGTCACAACGGGAAAACAAATAAGAACAGTAAACAAGCTCTATCCTTCTGCCTCAAATCATGAAACGTAAGATAAACTGTAAGGTTTAAGAACTTTTGTCTCGTAGGATGGTGAAATTTTTATATTTTCATTTTGGGGTGTATTTTGGTATAGATTTTTGAATTTCTTACAGTTTAGAGTACCAAAAACTTAAAATCTAAAACTTATTCCATTTGGTCCCTGTTCCTGAAGATAGTTACCTCTTATTGTTAAATGTGAATTTGATGTCCAGTAACCTATAAACATTTTAATTATTAAATAATTTACATCCAAAGAGCCTACTTACAACAGCAATATTTTCAGTTTCAAATGTGTTTTCATGTTTATATAGAATATTTTAACCTATTAGTCTTGTTCTTTACTGATTACAAATTAAAAAAATTAAAAATTTAACACTTGTGTTTATTACATTTATATTTACAATAAAATTGGAGAAATTCATATCAATTTTTAAATTAAAACATCTAAAACTAGTCCCAAGAGCTTTATGATATGGATAGCCAGGCGTTAATCCATTAACTAACGTGTCTGCCACGTATTGTTTGGAGCCCCAGCTATTGTGAGCATCGGCATTCATCAATACTGTACACTTAATCCCCGGATAAAAGGTTCTTTACAAAAGATGAACCGGCCTTTCTCAAAATCCTCATTTGTATGTTGTTAAAGTTTCCCTCTTTTACAACACAATTTTAATATAAGATGGCCAGCAATTTTCCTATACCAACAAATTTTACCCATGGGCGGGGGGGGGGGGGGGACGTACATTGGCTTTTCGTAATGTTCATATGTTTTGGTATATTTTAACTAATTTTCACCTAAACACAAACAACAGGAGAGATATAACTGTACACTAAGCCATTTTTTTACATTTCGATATGTAAAATGATTTATGGTGTAAAGCTGTCTTAACGAAATGGGTTGCCATCGTTTTGAGATTATTCTGGTATTTAGGAATCGGAAATTATATTTTACTTCGATTTATAATGCATAAACTTCAGTAAAGTTTGACAACCTTTGAGAGCTTTGAATTTTGATAACCTCATAAACTATTTAGAAAAATATTGTACAGATTATATTATACAACATCCGAAAAACACTACGGTCCAACACAGACGAACAAATAATTCAGTAAAACACTGGCACTGGTAACCTTTACAGTTTTAAAATTTGTGTTTGCCTATAATTTAGAAGTACAAATCGTCAGATACAGATTTTTTGAGTCATGGCTTGTCACTCTCCTTCGTATCTTAACTGAGCTATATAAGTATACGCAAAATACGTGTAACTACTGTAACGAGTGTCCACATTTTACACTTTTATTTTCTTTTTTATTTACGGATGAACTGGTAATGTAATCGATCGATTTACACTGTATTTGAAGTCACAAACCACGCAGTCTATTAGTGTCACTATGGCTCAGGTCTATATCGAGACAGATTAACAAACTCTGTGAAATTTACCATATTAAATTTTTGTTTGAATGGAAGTACCCCCTCTGAAGATTGGATTCTTCAAAAGAAGGGAATAATTATGGCTGGAATGGAAGGCCTTTGAACAACGACGGGGCGTAAGGTTTTGGTAAGGCGTCGTATAACCGACAGCCCGTAACTCTGGGAATATTCCTAGAACCATATATTCTCAAAGTCCCATATTCCTTTAACATGATCAAAATTAAGTGATGAATAATCGTGTAACCCCGTAGAAATATACCTTTATTACATATAACTTTAATAACGTGGCTTGTTTAGTACACACTCGTAGTCCACATAGTTTCGTTTTTTAATGCTGCTTATAGCAAAAGGTGATGCTTTAATACACTCATTTTTCAAGATGTATTTAATTAAAAATCTACACTTAACTGAAATATGATCCCACACATATCGCAGCTATGTTTAGAAGCGTTGATCGCAATGGGAAAATGAGTTTAAGCTCCATTCACCATTCTGCTCCCATTCGTGATTCGAGAACAATGCCACCAAGCGCCGAAGGTTGAATGGAGCTTAACTTACCCATTCCTCATTGAAATTACGTTTGTTTTTTTGTTTTTTCATTATTTAAGCATTTTCAGGCCGGAGTTCGTAAAAGCTTACAACTTCTCTTCTTTTATATTATATGTTTAAAAATTACGTAATACATCACTTGCATAGACGCTCGAAGAATCAATATGGCTTGGATGTGCTCTTGTTTTAACCCTTAAAAAAAAACCCTAACAATCAATTTAAAAAAATATATTAATGTCAGATCTTACCGTAAGAACCTGTAATATCCAAGGATTAATTAGTTAGTAAAAAAGAATAAGAAAATGCGCTAACCTTTTGAATATGGCAACACATTTTTCTTCGCTCCTTCTAGCTTAGTATAACGTTTTTAAAATTGTTTTTCTTTTGGATTTTAATAAGATTTTACATTATATTCTTTCCTTTCGCAAAATTATTCTAAATTAAGGTCATTTGCTGTTTATAAGTGTAATATTGCCAACACAAAATGAATAAACTCAGATATTGTAAATGTAATAGATATTAATATTATATTATTGTTCCAGGACATCTGCACTTTAGATTTGTTTTTTTAGTAATTGTTAGGTTATCAAATTTTAATGCACAAGTAAACTGATTATGCATTATTATTAAAGTAATATGATGCCACATATGACAAAGACATATCTAACAGATAATTTCCCTTGTTAGGAAAGGCTTCAACATGGTTAGATAGCTTCTCATCTCCCTAGATAAAAACACACAAATAATATGTCTTTAAAACTGATCCTGTTGTCCGTAATAGTTGTAATAATTTTTTTTTTTTTTTTTTTTTGTAAGAGAGGGCCAGGTTTCCTAGGCCTGGTAAGTTTCCTCTCAGCCCATACCGGCTTATTGTGCACCTCCTCCACTTCGTCCCAGGTTTTAAAACCCCTCTTCCGTATGCGATAAGAACACCTAGGGATCTTGAGGCGTTTGCTCTGTAATGTCCGGACATTCAAATTATGGACGTGCTTGGCTTGTTTCGTCAGCCTCGAGCCACATTTCCTACACAGTGTGTTCCTGAACTGGAATACCTATTCTGTTCAGGTGACATTCGGAATATCCAATGACCTATAATAAAAACCAGTCACCTTTCGGATCTCCGTTCTACTCATTCTAAGGGCATCTGCTGCAAATGTGTTTCCTTGATGGTCCCCTTGAAGCATCAACCGCTTTGCTATGTACATTCCCCTCGGTATTTCTTCTCCAATGTTGTAGGTGGTTTTGTTAACCATTCCACTTGGTAACTGATCTACGTGCTAAGTTATATGAGACCCCACACGATTGGTTCAGGACCGAGTAAGAAGAGACAGTTTGGCTCCCAAGTTAGCGCAACTGTCTGCCCCTTTATTTCCTGTGATTCCTCTATGTCCAGGCACCCAAGTTAGAATAAACTTTATTGGTTTTCGCCAGCGATTTCATGACCTTAATGGCATTCCCAGGACTGTCCTTCGAATTACAGTCATGGTTGACCAAGGCCTGCAGAGCAGCCCTGCTGTCCGAGTTTAATGGTATGATGGTTTTGCCTTTGTAGATGTGTCCAGTTTAAGTTTTTTATTATAGTCCGTTCCCCCCGCTTCAGCCCCATCTAACTCTTTGCACATTCTGCAAGGGCTATTAATTTATAGTTGTATCCTTTAAATAAAGACTTACTTTAGCATGTTTAATCAATACGTATAGACTGAAATTTGCTAAGAGAAAAAGTTTGTCTTAGGTAAACACTGTTTGGATTCAATTGATGAAAATTAATATATGGTGTCAGAATCCATTTTACAAGTTCTGATTCATAATATTTAGTGTTTTTTATTTCTGTTCTTTTTGTCAAAATTGTACTACTATTTACTAAGTATTTTGAACAGGAACTGTGTAAGACTGTAAACCAACTAATGATTCCATTAGTTTTAACAGTGGCATGAATTATCACCACCGCAAATTTCACATAAACTGTTGGGAAATTGTTTGTTTATACAGAACTTATACGACTAAGTTAAATAAACCTTTAATATAAGTAGGAATATATGGCGTCTGTGAGGAATAATAATCAAAGTTATAAAGTACCTTTTTAACATTGCTACTTCAACTAAAATTGCGTAATATTTTTTAAAAATTCACACAGTTTAACGGTAATTTGAGGCAACTCTGTGAGTTACATACAATTCTGTATCACTCATAATTTCTTGAGTATAGTGTTTAGAGAGACTATAAAAGATTCACTTTAAAAAAAGTAACAATCCTTAAATGTTAGGTCTGGATTTACCCGAACCAGTAGCGTAAGCCAGAAATTTCGTTCGGGGGGGGGGTCCGAAACCAGGAAGATCCGGAGGACCGTGTTTTGTGTGTTTAATTTGCCAATGAGTTCACTGGTAAAAGGTAAATAACCAAAAAATAGGGAGCGTTTAGTAACTAACGCCTTATAGAAAGTGGAAAGCATGTAATAGGCAAATTACAACTCTCACAGCGAACTCTAGTACCACAAATGTTTCTTGTATAGCTACAGTAAACTTTACGAAAGTTCGATTCTGGCCGAGTAATAAGGCTCCAAAGTGACGTTGGATTCAACTGGATTAAGAAAGAAAAAAAACAGAAACAGAGCTTCATTCTCAAGCATATAATTGACAGCAACTATATTCTGTGGAAAAAATGAAATACCCCTTCGGGGACATTGGGCCACCTGACGGCCGAAACCCTTTAGAAAAGGAGGGCAATTTTTCGAGCGTTGCTCGGGTACAGATCAAGACTAACGGTCGGAAAATGTACCGGAAAAAACTCTACTGATTAGAAGTGACGGCTTACTGTTTGGATTTCACATGATATGAGGTATTTATGAATGAGTTATAATTGAACGATTTTTTGTATTATTACACTGAGTACGAACGAGTATTAGTAATTGATCCGGAAAAAAATCCTAAAAAATCACTTTCGGTCGAAAATAAAATACACCATGCAAAAACTCTCAATGATTATAACTTCCAACTACTTCGAGGACTTCGGTTAATAGAGGTAAATGTGGTTTTTTGATTGAGTTAGGACTACAAATGTTTTGTGTTTATCAATTAAACTGTACACGACTACCTATATAATATATTGGCAAAAAATCACTTTCCGGATCGGTAAATTACCGAAGAAAAGCTCTCTAAAAGTTTTGAAAGATTTTGAGATTTACACTGGTTGAGTGGTTGAGGTAAAAGTAGTATTTATAATATTTGTTATAGAACATTGATTTTTAGGTATTAAATTCAACGCCTGACGAATAAATATATAATTAATCGAGAGAAAAAAAAAAACAAAAAAAAATCACTTCCGAGCGGAATATACTAAGGAAAATGTAGGCAAAGACAAATACACCTCAGTCAGGTGAAATCCAAAGTAGTCGGAACTTCTTATCAGTAGAGGCTATTAAAGTGTATTTTCCGACTGCGAAAGTGATCTTTTATATTTTTTTTTTTTTCGATAATTATACTACATCGTCTACAGTTTTTAATGACACTAAAACTAAAACGTCGTGATCTTAGATTCTAAAACAGCCATTTTTACGTCCCCAAGACGAATTTGAACGAAGGTGGTCGCTAATTTTAAACTGTCCCAACGTCCAAGTCGGGTCGCTAGGAGATGGCCTCTGGGCGCTCCTCCCTGGTCTGTGGGCAAGTATCTGAGCAGTATGAGCTCAATGACTTGCCTGTCAACTGTACAATTTGCTCGCTGCAGCAGTCTAGCAGTTGGTCGGTGATCTGCCAGCTGAGGGCCACAGCTTTCATTGAAGAGCCGGGTGAGGGCGGTCCAGCTGCGCACTATTTTCAAAGACTGGCTTGTAGGCTGCGCTGGGCGGGGGCGGCTTGGTTCTGCTGCTGCATTCAGCTGCTGGGCGCCTCCGTTAGTTGCGGCAGAGTGGCTGGTGTATTATGTGGCCACGTCTAGATTCTGCTTGGGAGTCGCCCTGGGCCTCTGTGAGTACCGGAATGTCAGCCCACAGATACCGGCGGGCGAGGAAGTTCGGTTAGGCTGGGTATCTGGGGTTTCCATCCGGGCGCTTCTTTCTTCTGCCGGCATGTCCGTCCTCGAGCTTCACTCCTCCGATACGGAGTCCGCTGGTGACCTCATCTCGCGCTTGGTTCGCTTTGGGGCCGGCTGGGGCCGTAGATACGCCTCGGCCGCTGGTTTGGTAGGCCGGGACTTGCGGCCTAATTGGACAGCTGCCGCTCCTGGCCTCCCTTGTAGGCTGGACACCCACGATAGTTGGTGCGTTTGTGGATCGCCCGCCCACAATTGCAGCAAGTAACCGCGTTTCTCCGTCGAGACTTTGGGGGCAGTTCATCTTCAGATGGATTTTCCCCCCAGCGGACACATTTTTCCTTCGGCCTCCCGCAGTTGCTCCCCCCACACCCCAGCCGGAGCCAGTGGGCCAAAACCTTGGCACCGGTACACTGCGGCGGGCCGACCCGGCTTTCTTGTAGACAGTGACTGAGACCCTGGACACACGGAGCAGGACTTTGTCCACGTTGTAGATTTGGCAAGCCCGCTTTGGTGTCGAGGAATTCTCTCAGCCTCAACCTGTTTCTGGTCAGCGTGGATCAGCCAGCTCACTGGTAGGATCCCCTGGCTGTCCGAAGTCGTGAGCAAACCTCGTCGACGGCGAAGTCCCTCGATCCAGTTTAAGACATCGAAGAGCCCCACATTCAATCGGTGTCCGGGCAGTGTCCGCTGATCACAAACCTTAAGCGATCTTTCACTGGAGACGCCAAGGTTGTGGAGTTGTAGATAGGGCAGCTTCATTTGGAAAGCATAGGTTAACTCGCTGATACTGCCCTGAAGTCACTCCACGGTTGGTCACTTTCCAAGCGATAGTGAGCACCGTGGAATGTTGTCGTCAGGCCGTCCGCGCGCCAACATTGCCTCCAACTTTCTTGGTGTTGGGTAGGCTAGTCCGAAACACTGTCCAGGAACAGCAAGGGTATCCTGGTGCGTTAGAAACCGAAGCCGTATGGGGTAGGTTTGGCCAGAATTTCACAGTAGCAGTGGTGACGTTGTGAGCCCTTTTTAAAAAGGCCCTTTGCTGGAGCAGCGACCTTCTTAGAGGCGCCGAGCTGGCAGGGTGGAGACCTATGGGCCATCTTAGCTGGCTTCCCGTGCGCTTCCAAAGGCACGCTTTTGCGGCCATCTTTCTTGAAGATGTCACTCATGTTGTTCCCAGTAGATGTTTACACAACGAGCGCTGGAGGTCGAATGTTCCGCCAGTGTTACAATTTTAGGTTGCTTTGGGCGACGTCACGTGACCGCGCTCACTATAGCAATACCGTGATTAACACTAACACTAATCCCGAAAGGCCGAGCCCAAAAGTATGCTGTTTTTGTGAATACTTTATGATTTAAACCGAAAGGACATATTATATTTTTTAACAACGGTTCACTTTAATCAATTAAAATCAATCAATTTAATGTTTGTAAGACAAGAGATAAATGATAACTTTCTTTTTTTCTCCCTGCTCAATGCTTTAATTTTTTAATACGTCTTAAAATTTCGGGGGGGGTCCGGACCCCAGCTGGACCCCCCCCTTACGGCTACGCCTACTTGACCCCGAACTCAGTAAATTAACTTGAGGCCTTTTACCAAGGTCCAGAGTTTCTCTTGATTAATCTCAGATGCTGACATCGTTGTGATTTGTTAATTTACCAATATTATAATTTGAACACCCCTACTAAATCCTATGACTTGACATGAATCTTCATAGAACTCATTGTTGCCCCCATTTAAAATTAAGTTTCATACAAATAATACAATTGTCTACAGATGCAAACCTTTCTCACATGATATCTTGCTACATGGATACATTCACGTTTTGTTCGTAAATGTAGGTTTTCTAAGTGTTAAATATAATAAAGTTCCTGGTTGAGCTTGAATAATACAACGCAAGTGTGTCACTGAAAATAAATCTTATCATCACCAATTTTTAACATTGGTTTTTCAATCTATTTTTTTACTCATATGAATAGAATATCTCACATATTAAAATCGTCATACGATAGACACTCTTGTTTTGTTTTACAAATTTATTTATTATACAATGTTTTCGTTATCATCACGGTATTACCCATAAGATGAATATAATCGTTAAACGGTCATCAACATCCCATGTACTTGTCATGCACGTCAATGAACCCAATATAAATTAGCTTTATGCAGTACTTTCAAGACTATAGGTCAGTTCGGATAGAGAGACAGAAATGCAGTTTTTTTTATCTCCTCGAATTACAGCCTTTATCTAACACTCAACCAATATTGGATAGCAAAATACAGGAAACTGAAGAATTTGAGGGTAGTAATGATCAAAGTGAGGTCCTATGAGAACTATTGAAAAAACAGAATGGAAAATTATGAATAACCATAATTCCTTTTACTATGAAAATTAGTCAAGTAAAATATACTTATTTCAAAATGTATGTAACATCATTCAGAACAATATTAACATGATCAATCAATGAATACCAAAAAGCACCTCGAAAGAGTTGTTAGATAATGGGCTTTTGAATAAATAAAGTAATACAAATTAAATAAAATTGAAATATAAAATAAGCCAATTAAAAAAGTATTATGTTATAGAATAATATTTTGAATAGTATTTGATAGATATTGTGGAACAGCAATATTCCAAAAAGTTTTTCTTAAAAATTGCAGTTGGATGAATGTTTGTAATGTGGGTTGTGATGCAGTCCACGTTTCAATAACTGACGTCTACGGAAGCTTTACTATTTGTGCATACAGTGTAAATCTAACTTGAAAGGTTTGCAGCCAATAGAATATTATTTCTCCAGATTCTCCAATATAATCGTACATCAATGGTTCTCTACACTTTGATGGATGATCTTGCTTTGATATAAAGCATTAGTGTGCTGTTTTTAACATGATGGAGTTAATTATCCACCAGTATTTGACGAGACATGTAAAGGACAGCATTAGATTGGGCGGGGTAGTAAAGTCCACCTCTCAGTTCCAATGAATTGACAAACTCCTTGATCCCACTAATATTGTTAGGGACAATAAAGTCACTGATATGAAACTCCAATATCAACGAATTGGAAGAAATGTTAACCTTGTTCAGTACCGGTTGTCATAAAGCAACAGCTGTTATATAAGAATACGTCAATATGCTATCATGTGGTAAGATATACAAAACTGTAATCCGTCTCAGAAAAATGTAATAAAGTCCTGGAAGTAGTAGGGGACGGATTTAAAATCTGCCGCCTATGTGCTAACACGTCCGTCGCTGCCCGCCCCCCCCCCCCCCCACCCCCAACCTGCAATATGACCTGCCGTCTCGCGAGTCTACCTCATTTTATAATATAATACATCTATAAAATTTAACATGTATTCAAGCAAAATTCCCTATTGCGGCATGTCGTTAATGATTAAGCGTTATAATAATCTGTACGTTACAATAATTGTAAGTCATAATATAGGTAATAATAGAAAGTATTAAATGCAATTCAACAATTTTTAGCAAAGATTTATTGTGTCTTTACTCAGCTTACCAGTCTTCTGAGCCCAAGCTCTTTTATCAGTCCTATGCAATTAAAGCAGACAGGGTTGCAAACGCCGGCGTTTTGTCCTTATGTCCTTGAATAGTCAACCTGCATTTAACACTTGAAAAAGTCCCACCCAACGTCTAACAGGTCCATCACCGCACAACACTAGACCTGCTGAATGTCGAGTTTTAGCTCTAAAACAGCGTCCTCTTAATGCAGCGTCTGAAATCTAACACTGCTACAGACTTGACCTCCTGGAGTCGGTATTCGTAATTCGCCAGAAAAGATAAAAAAACAGAAAAAGAAAAGCTGGTTTACAAAAGAAAACTCACAATGAAACTCTTTTTAAAGCCGTTTTCAACATCAGACACACCCCCAGACTGTAAATAATATGTAATATAGTTTGAAAGAGGTACTTCACCATTGTCTATATCAGGTGCCACCAAATTGATGTGTGCACAAATCTTTTTCAAGACCCGAGCATCTAAGCACGGTGTAGTTTCCATTTCACCTTCCTCGATATTCACAATGATTCAAACCCTTCCCACCGTAACTATCCTTATGTTGTGGACTAGACCTACTACAGTCTACAATACACTTGTACCCAATATCTCGACATTTGGTGGTTAGCTGATGTGCCGCTCACTGGACATCCAGAGGATTGCCCAGATTTTAGGTAGACGCAAATCGGTTTTGTGTACCTAGTCAATATTGAACTGGAAGTTACCAAAATTAGCCAGGAAGTAAACCCTCCTGGGGGATCATTCAATGTCCTACACTATAAGTGAATTAACGAGAGATCGTTGCGCAGATTTCCTAATATTTGTATGGCAATCACATAAATTTTATAAGGGAATTGCAAGGGTAGTAGAGATAACTATTTTAGATGGACGTTGAATGAATAATGATTAATCAGGTTGACAATTTTTTTTATATCAAATCTGCCACTGAGTGGTTGGAGTCGAATCATCTTTTATCAGTGACGAAACATATAGTGTACTGGCCAGCAGATGGATGATTATAAAAGCGTAGCCGAAAACCTATTTTAAAACCTTCCCACGCGGCAAAACGGATATATCCGTTAGGAGTCCTAATTTGTGACCGAAACGACGGTAAAATAACGGGATATATCCTTCAAAATCTATTTTTGTGTTATTCAAATAAATTGTATGTTGCCGTGGAATCCGCTAGAGTTACAAGGGAGTTGAATACTTGGTTCCGAAAAGCCAAATGTTACAGTTTTGAATTGAACCTCAATGGCGTCGGTCGCAGTGGTAGGAGAGGCGTGGCTTGTCCCCTCGGTGGCGTGATTTTAGCCCTCAGTCTTGCGGCGTGGAACCATATAGCGCAGCGATAAACGGAATATATCCCGAACACAACACGGCATATTTTAGTAGTGTTTAAAACGCTGTTTTGCCATATTTCCTTATTTACTGTTCGTGTTCCTGTTGGTATTTAGCATTATAATTATCTTTTTATTCTGTTTTAATTACTTATATTTGTTGTGTCGTTATAGGCCTATGATTGGTTTCTATGCAAATGGCGAATCCTGACGTTTTTTTTGTAAAATTTGAAAATTTGTTAAAAAATATAGGGGGCTTTGATTATTTTGTGATACTATAATTATTTTGTTTATTCCTAATAACCACCACCTAACTAAAAAAATAGAGTTCGGTAAAATTGTAAAAAGAAAATGTTTACAGTTTTAATTACGCGTTATGAGTCAAAATTGAAAGATAAATTCCGCGTGGGAAGTGTATAATTATAGCAACGATTAACTACTAATATGCTCTTTAATATTAACAATATATTTTATAAGGTTCTTAGGTAATATTTTCTTAGCTTTATTTCTTAGTTTTACGCATATTGTCCATAATCTTCTGCTTGTAATGATTTGCCACACCACAAATCTTTAAAATTCTTCTAACAACTGGGCCCATAGCCCTTTCAATCCCATGCGTAAATTTTGACCCTGAGAAGTAAATCATTGTTAGTAGCAGTTGTTAAATTTCCACTGCAACATTTATGTAAAACTATCTCCTATCCCTAACAAAAAAGTGATCCTGTGTATCACATTTTTTTTATTTCGAACTAACAATGATTTAGAAAAATTATAATGGTATATGTTTTATTACATACTAATTTACCTAACATATTAATTACGCAACACAAAATTTGATGTGTATTTTGCATTTACTTTCTATAAAAGTTTTAAAATAAGTTTGAGGTTAGTGCACAGAAAACACGTAAAATTGTGTGGTCAGCTGATTTTCCCCCGATTTCTAATTAATTAGAATGAACGAAAAAAATAACATTGTAGAACCATTTTTAATTATCAAAAGCAGCTGATATTTGTGCAGTTATGTTCAAAACAAAATTTTATACCAGGAAAAGTTTTTAAACACAACCTCCTAGTGGTATACTATATATAAGGTGTGTTTTTTACCGAAGTAGTGAGATAAAATAAGGAATAAATTTGTTTCCACTTGTAGTTCATTTGTAAAATTTTGCCGATTGTAATAGTAATTTCACCTTGAAAATTAATAAAGGCTGTAAATTTTAAAATAAAAAGACTCATATAAAACCTGATAGCATAATGTTATGAAAATGTTAATCGTTGTAAGTTTATATACAAAATGAAAAAGATATCCAATTGAGTTCTGAATCTAGAAAAAACTAAAATATTGATAAAAACCGAAAAAACCAACTATAGATTTTACCCATGATATTACATATAACTGTAAGTTAAAAAGTATATTTCAAAAACACACTTAAATCTAATGTTGAAACAGTGTTTTACTTTCAAAAACTTTGAAACAGTGCATATGTTTGAAAAAAATTTAATTATAATCCATTATTTACATACAATCTTTTGTATTACCAGATTGTATGAATCATTGAACAATATTTGTAATACGAATCCTGTCATTTAAAAATCCGTTTGCACTGATTTGGGATAAAGATCTAATCTCAAATATGTCAACATTGTTTTGAGTTTTTTAGTAAAAGGTAATACTTTTTAAAAATGTTTACAACGGGGTTCCAGATTTTTTTATATAACCAATACAAATATTGACAACACCAAAAAGTAGTGGACGCATATTAATTATATCATAAAAAATGACATATCTTACCATAATTATGCATGATTAACAAAAATAAGTGGGTAAGTGCAGTTGTTCTTACTAGGCTTGCAACTAAAATGGCCAGGCAAGAACAGCAGCCAACTAAATAAAGAAGTTTTGTGATACTAGAAGTACAATACTAATACATGGATGTATATAAAAAGCTCGCGCGTTTTGCAATATAACTAATTATATTTCCACGTAAACATTTTGGCATAGACTACTATATATGATTCCTATCCTTATCTGTTGATATAGTGCCAAAGTTTACATTTTAATAAAAACAACTAATAAAATGTTTATACAAACAGTATAAAGAGTTGAATACAATGATACTTAAATTTTAGAAGATCATAAATTACATAGAAAGACCTGCGGCCTTGTGTTTTTATATAACCAGTATTTAACAAGTGTATACTTAATTACGAAAAGTACACAACGAACAAAATCGTAACAAATAAATAAATAATGACACAGCGATGACGCTAATTCGCTAAAGAGCTTCGCTGTGAAAGTTTAACATCTGCAGTATTTTAGACTGGAGTTCAAGCACTTCCACTAATCAACTTCCTCAGTTCTCCAAACTTCGATAATATCTTTTGACACTGTTACTTTGTTCTTCGACCATATTATTTTAAAAGGTCTTTTCAGGAATTGAAATAAGTATTTACGTTCTATTTAGTAATAAACATTTTACTGTAATAATAAAGTAATTTTTTACGTACAGTTTTGTAACTGAGTACTCACATGAGTATTAATAATCAATTCAGATGTCACATAATTGCTTTTGTTTACTTTGTAAAACTACGAATGAAAAACGTAATAATGGTAAAAGATAAATAATAATTTTCTGCTCAAAAGTCAGCAAATAACTTCGCCTAGGAGAAGTAAAATGAAGTGTCTCTTTTTTATTATTTTAATAAAGGTTGACAATGATGAAGAAAATAATCTTTTCTGTAATTACAACACCGAAAATTGTTTCCCTATTCTTGAATATTCATTGGCTAGCATTCATAAAATACCCCCCCCTGGCTGTGATTGTTATACCATTGATATTGCGGTTAATTTAGCTTGGAGACATTTTTTTGTTTAATCATATTAAAAGGCATTGGGGTGACCGTAACAATATGGCAAGAAACAGGTTTTTGTTTTTGTTTGAAATAAACTGTATTACGTATTTCTACCTTTTAACAATTGTAATCAAATTCGTACATCGGTCTAAGTCCCTCAGTTTTGAGCCTTGCTCTATTCACACGATAAAAATAGATCACCTTAGCCTTGCCGGAAGTAATGTGTTTGAATGGCTTAGTTATAAACGGTTTTCTTTTAACTGTTTAATGCCCAAGTAAAACTTCGCCCAACTGATTTACATTTTTGTAATAACGGCTAACTTGCAACTTAGAGCAAAGTTTACTAACTAACGCTTCTCCTAGATAATCAAGCTACCAAGTGTAGTGCTTTCAAAGCGTTATGCTAGCTGAGACTAATGTCTTATGAGCTTGTAATTACCTCACACTATGACTTTATTCCTTAATTCTTCTTAGTCTCACAAAGTGTAAATTGGTTGTAGTAATCATTGTTTTAACATTAAATCGTTATGTATCATACCAACCTCAACGCCAATCCAATCGTTCCCTGCTACGACTTCAGCTAATCAACTTTCAGTTTCAAGCAAAGTTGAGTTTGTACAACCCACTGTAAATCTTCTTCATAACGAATCGTTATTTGTAATATATGTAACAGTATTTTGTTTGGTTTGGTTGACCTTATGCTTTAAGGTTTTTTTTGACACCTAGTACAGGGGTATATATTTTCAACTTCGAAACAAACTTTTGTATGTTTGCAACAAACCAAATTAAAATAAATTTATTTAACTCGGTAATTTGATCTAATTTACCGTGCACGGTATCATATCTAATATCTAACGTTTATCCAAGTTGTCACGCGTCAAAAAAAATTCCCCCAATTCTTCCTACAAATTTAGTTTCTTGAAATATTTTTTTCACTCACTGTGTAGAGCAATATCATTCAACAGATATTTTGCACAGTTTCGGTTTTGGACACTCTGTATCTTGAACTTGTTCACGTATTGATAGCTCTTGCATCAAGGCAGGGATATTTGAAAAATGTAATTGTGTATAAACAATGTTTTGGCGTGACATGAACGGGGAAGGCTAAAATACGGCCAAAGAAAGTCTATGTGTAGACGTAGATAGTTAGCACAGAATACTATCTAAACGTTTAGCTTTATTACTAATCTAAACCGTAGAGCTCTTTTTCCAATAACGAAAAACTGTTAATTCTTTTTTTCGTGCTCGAGATAGTAGAGTAAACAGTAAAATAGTAAAAACGTTCTGTTATTAAATTATGATTTTGGCCGAGCACAAGCAAATCAATGAAGGCGATTTGGCACAAAATTAATTTACTCTAAGAAAAATTTTAGAATGATAAAATATAAAACGTGAGGGTAGAAATAATTGATAGTCTAATATTGATCAATTTTTTACAGCACTGTCAAACAATTTGTAAGAGAGATAACTAACTACTCTAAGACAAATTGATAGTGTTGAAACCCCACTCTCCAATGTAAGGGAAGTTTGACAACGCACTCATTTATGATATGACAATTTAACGCAAGAGTACTGTACTAACCCTAACTAAATTTACCTTATTGATAGAAATATTAAGCCTAAAGTATTACAGTTTTATTTGGTGTAGAGGAAGGCCATGTGATTATACGTTATTACCTGTATTCATGAACACGAGCTGTTTCAGTTTAATATCACTTCAGATTTTATCTAGATGAATTTCATAAAGCAGGTGACCCCGTAATTACGTTGGGACCATATTTACGTGATAGTTTGATAAATATTACTTTTACAGGTATATTTTAAATATTATGTAATATTTAATAGTGGGTTTTAGTTGAAATTATAATCCAAATACAATACTCTACGTTCATCTTATTTTACGTAAAAGTGGATGTAACACATTACCAACAAGTAACAAGAAGTTTTAAATAATGTAAGAGTAAAAATTAAGACACCCATGTCGCAGAAATCTTTTTTGTGGGAGGAATCACTTCCAGCTTCATAAAATTGTGTTGTTTTTACATAACGCTTTTTCAATTTTTTTAAAATAAATCAAATTTAGTCGACAAAATCCATTAATAAGTATAACCTACTACAACCCATATACAAAACTGAGACAAGAAAATATCATTTTATATTTTTATATATTATAAACATGTGGTCTTTATGTGTTCTACCAAACACTATAACCTGTTTTTCATATATTACGTTGGGAAAACTATATGCTTAACTACGTATATGTACAATAATATTGCTAGTAAATACGTTAATTTTGGGAAATCCCACTAACAGTTTTTCGAGGACATGAAAAATAAAAATATTTCCATACAACAAGTCAGCTCCAAATACACCGTTTTAGTTTTTTTTGAATATATTACACAATAATAAAGAAAATATTTTTTCATAGCACATAGCCAAATATAACACTTATTAGAGCCTCACTTGAATATTGAAGGGTTATGATAGTTTATTGCAGAGTTGAGGTCATAAGACTTTTAATGCAGATTAATATAGTCCTTCTAGAGCTGAAAGTGTGAAACTTCATTTTGGAAACGGTGGCTTAACATTCACATTCCAGAAATTAAAAAAGGCTGACTATGTCATCATCTAAATACTAGATAATAATGAGGCTCTTGGAAGATAAGTATTGATAATTATTATAAAATTGTTTGACTTTCTCCAAGTGAATAAACAATAGTCAAATTCTTAAATTGAACTACTAATTTGGTCCTGGTGAATGTTTTTGATAATTAAGTGTTTAATTTAAAATGAATATATTTGGTAATTACAGTTGTTAAACCTTTGCCTTGTCTTGTATCCTTCGTTATTTTATAATGGGGAATAATCAAGACACGTTATGGATAATTAGAAATAAAGTTTTATATAGAAAGAAAAGGATTATTTCAAATCAGTTATAATATGGAAATGACATACAATTAAGTATTTTGTTGAATGAATATAATGGAGAGTTTTCTTCTCTCAAATTATCTCAGTGACTGCTGCTGAGACGACATATTTCTATATGAGTGGTTGGAGCACTCCACCGGGCACTCGGAGTGTGAACTGGATATGTTTTGTTATTGGGTGTCTCACAAGTAACTCACGCTTTAAGTGGTGTTTTCACATAAACAATTATCAAGTTAAATGTTTATAAACATGAAGTGTTGGCGCTAAAAATCACGGGATTTAAAATAAAAGAATTAATGAAAAATATTTGTATAATAACTTATTTTCAACTATATATATCATGCTGAAAATATGTTAGTATATCACTCCACGGCGTTTGGATGAGCATTAAGCGAATAGTTTTTAACAGAAATAACCATAACAGCAGTGGGGAAAATTTACAGAACAAATAATTATGTTAACAAATGCATTACACCTTATACAACACTTTAACATGTGACATTTAACACTTTTAGCTTTAACTACCCCAAAACACATACAAGGTAACATTTGGGTAAGTTTGATAAAATACAGGGTGAGTCAGAAATATGGTATAAATAGTTTAACGACGTGGTTTTGTAGAGCTAAAAATAAGAAAAAAAATTTTATATAAAGGTAAGGTCCGAAAACGCTCCATTAACTTGAGTAAATGGCTGGCGAAAGATTTTTGGCTTTGTATGTTTAGTTTTCACCTAGGTGAAATTTAAAGTGATTCTGAAAAGTTTTGTTTCTTTACTTTTTTAACTTCAAATAAGATGGATTGTATAAAGAAAATCCACCTGAAAAAATCAAATAAAACCACTCTAGAGGTTGGTAGTGTGATCAGTTTTTGAGAAAAAGTATGAAATTTGCCAAAAATCTAATAACAAAATTACCGTCTTAAATGTTTCCATGTCGAATAACATTGTTAAATGACCAATAAACCAAACTGTTTTTTCCTAATAAAGATTGTAAGAGAATTTAATTCTGAAAACAACCATAGTAAACAAAGTTAACTAAATGTGTAAAAAAGTTATGATATTGACTCCTCACGTTTCACACTACACAGCAAACTTTTGCTTGTTATTATAATAAGGAATGAGTATCTTGATTGGTAACAGCTGGTGAAAAATAAACATTTTTTAATTCAAAATTTTATTTTTTAAATACAATAAACATCTACAATCGCTTTTAGTCCTCACCGGAAGATTAAAAGGATGCTCTAAATAACCTCCATTGTTCAAAATGCACGCGTTCAGCGTCTTCTCATCCAAGTTTCGGGACGCCATTCAAAAACTCGAGGTTTGTCTGATTAAGGGTTTCTAATTCCATTGTTTAATCGGAGTTCTTCAATGGTATCCTGTTGGGGAAGAGTAAACTAAATGTTTTTAAAATGTCCCCCAAAGGTAAAACAGCTTCCAAAGGATTTTAAAGTCCGGTGATATCATGCTGGCCATGAAACTGATCCAACCCTCGGCCTATCGATTGATTTGGTGAAACTCTCATTTAGGTGTCCACCGAATATAGTATATAGTAATGATTAATTATTTAAAACAACAACTGTTTTAACAAACATTTTATAAATAATAAATAATCAGTTGGGTTTTTAAATTATTAGATGACATATGTCACCTCATTGTTGAATAAAACAACAAACTGTAAAGATACTATGTGCTTGTGTTAAGAATTTTAACTAGTTATTTCCATCCCATTTGTTATTAGTGATTTTTGTGGTTTGATCGTGTTTTCATTTATTTAAAAATGGAAGGTAATATTCATGTGTATTCCAAACTCCTGATTTATTTAGCAGACATGCATTTTAATGTATGGTTTGGATACGACTGAGCAGATAGTACTTTCAGCAAGAACGTCTGTCTAGCAAACAGAAACCTTTCCTAACCGTAGTGTCCAAAGCGCAAGATTTTTGCCCACTATTCATCCAATGCATATCTGATAACAGGTTTCTTTGAAGTCTTCGGAGCATAGTAATGCACGGCATTCGCCCGATCGATGTAGGACCTGTTTGAATTAGAAGAGTTTGGTTCTAATCCAAAATGTTCTGATTATCCTGAAAAGAGCACTGAGAGAATTGTCACTATCACAGTTCAATGTCAGCCAATCTAGTATTCGGAGAATCACTACACGAGTACCAGTTACACCCATACCACTTCCAGTAATGGTTCCAAGCAGCTCAATGTTCCAGCAACTCTTTTGCCACACAGACTACGCTCCCTACTGTTGTTTTTTTTTTTGTCGATGGGCCTTCTGTTAAAATGTGCTGATCCAAACTTTTTGAATACAAATTTTGTTTACCAAAGAGGCTCACTTTACTTACAAGAACAGCTATCATTAAACTTCCATAACAGCCACATTTGGGCAGACAGAAATCCTCATGTATATCAAACATCGCCCACAATATCGGTTTTCAGTAAATGTATTGGGATGGAATCTTAGCAGATCATTTTATCGTATTTCGTGCCTTCCATCCCAGGCTTAATGGCGTGGTGTAACTTGAAACATTTTTAAGAGACGAGCTACCTCAACCTGGCTTGATGATGTACCTCTGCAATTTGCGCCAAAACATCGTGGTTTAATGTATGACGGGGCACCTGCGCACTACTCCTCTGGCCTATATCGTGGACACCTAAATGAGAGTTTTCACAAATCAATCAGATAGGCCGAGGTGGACCAGTTTCATGGCCAGCATAATCACCGGCACTTAAATCCTTTGGACTGTATTTACCTTTGGGGACATTTTAAAAACATTAGTTTTACATCTTCCCCAAGAGATACCATTGAAGGAACTTCCGATTAAACAATGGAATAGAAACCGAACTTAATCAGACACTCTTCGAGTTTTTGAATCTGGGTCCGAAACTTGAATGAGAAGACGCCCTAATACACGCGTTGCATTTTTGAACAATGGAGGTTATTTAGAGCATCCGTTTAATCTTCCGTGTGAGACTAAAATGCGATTGTAGATGTATTATTGTATTTAAAAAATAAAATTTTTGATATTAAAAATGTTTTATATTTATTTCATTAGCTGTTTACCAATCTCAGATACTCATGTCCTGTATTATAAAACAGCAAAAGTTTTGCTGTGTAGTTGTGAAAACGTGAGGAGTCAATATCATGACACTTTTTTACACATTTAGTTAACTTTGTTTACTATGGTTTGTTTTCAGAATTAAATGTCATCTACACAATCTTTATTAGGAAAAACAGTATGTTTATTGGTCATTTAAACAATGTTATTCGATCATGAAACATACTTAAAGACCGGTAAATTTTATGTTTATTCAGATTTTTTGGCAAATTTTCATAACTTTTTTCTTCGAAAAACTGATCACAGCTACCAACCTGCTAGAGTGATTTATTTATTTGATTTTTCAAGGTGATTTTCCTTATAGTTATGCCATCTTATTTGAGTTAAAAAGTAAGAAACAAAAACTTTTCAGATACTCACTTAAATTTCATTCACCAGGTGAACTAAAAACAAAAGCAAAATCTTTCGCCCAGCCATTACTCTACTCAGCCTAATGGAGCGTTTCCGGACCTACCTTTATATAACACTTTTTTTCTTATTTTTTAGCTCTACAAACCACGTCTTAAACTATTTTTACCATATTTCTGAACTCAACTCCTGTATAGACTGTTTATTATTTTAACCACCGCTATGAGATTCAAATTTAATGAACGAAATGTTTATGTATCATTTGAGCAACATTGCTAGAGAAAGAATTCCAACTGTGCCATGACATAATGTTACATAAAACTTCATTTTTACTATAAACAAGAATGAAGTTAAATGATGATAGCATCCCCAACTCATACATTTTGTACTGCACGAGGAATGTAAACATTTCTTTTTCTCTACAATTGTTTGTGGTGTTATCTACCCTCGACTAGAAACCCGAGCTATATGATCAAAAATTGTTCCGTCAGTAAGTTATGTTATGCGACAAGTGGTGTGGCGTATTGTAACTTTGATATTGTAACTCTTTATATTTCAGAATATATGTGTTAAGCTTATTTTATGTCGCTAACAGTAAAAACCACTACAAACTGGTAAATTTTTATGAACGATAGCCTTGCTCAAATTTGACATCAAATAAAAGAAATTTAAGATATGCCTTAGAATATGAATGGATGCGATAGCTAGTTAAGCGTTTATCGTTTTGAGTATTTATTAACTCCGAGACTGGTTTCTTAAGATGAGATATCGTATGTCTGCCCCGTATGTTCTATTGTCAGCGATAACTTTTGATACAAAGGTCCTAAGAGTTTGAAAGTAGGTGGTACATTAATATCTTTTATGGACAAAGAACGTCTATTGATTTTTGGGTCAAAAGTTAAAATTAAAGGTAAATAATAAAATTATAACATTTTTTATATTGCTCTGGGTAACAAAAATAATAAATAAAAATACCTCTAAATTTTAAACATATATGTAGGTAAAAATACTAGAAACTGTTTAATTATTTTTTGTTCGTGCTTCGAGATAGTAAAGTGAACAGTAAAATATCGTATCACTGTTAATGTATATTAATTCATTATTTGGCCAGAGCAAACAATCAATAATAATGAAGGCGATTGCACATAGTTTACTGCTATAGGAAATATTGCAGAATGATTAAAAAAAAAAAAATATTAAAAAACGTGAGTGTGGGCAATATTAAAGTCTAATATTGGATAATTTCTTACAGCAACTGTAAACAAAATACGTATAGAGATATAACTACCCCTAAGACAAATTTGATAGTGCGAAACCCCACTCCACCCATGTTATTGGGAAGTTTGAATAACGCTCATCAATTTATGATTATAAAATTTACCGCAGAATACTGTACTAACTAAATTACTTTGTGAAATATTAAACTAAAGTATTACAGTTATTATTTGTGTAAAAGGGAAGGCCGTGGTGATTATAAGTTATTATACTAAATAAACATTAATGTAAAATATTTTTATCATGTAACATAGTAACTAGATGTGAGTAGTTCGTTCAATTATACGAGCCCAATACTGTATTAAAACGTTCTATCGGGTCCTTCAGATAATTGTATTGTAATCGGTTGATTGTACAATACCAATTTTAATAAATACATTTTAACTATTATTTTTTAAATTAATAAGCCAGTAGGTGTGTTTTTTTGAAGAAGGAGAACGATAGAAGGAGCATTTTGAGGGGGGACATTTATTATAAGTTTAAAACTTATTACATTTAGTTTAGCAGTGATGTCTGGATTTACAACGTGAAGTTCGTGTCCGAGTCCCCGGGTCCTGACGCGGTTGGACCAGATAAGTATGAAGATGAAAGAATTCCCCTCAGCGTACTTGTATTTGTTCTGTACCGAATTGACGATAGAACATACATTTCGATCAAGTTGTAGATTTCTAAAGTTGTTAGTAATAAATACTAAGTATTCAAAACTTTAACTAATGGCAAGTATAACCCTACAAAGCACCACTTTTAAATTGTTTAATTTAATTTTATAAAAGATAATAAATATATAACATTGCCATGTTGCTGCCTAACAATATATTAGATAATTTAACTAAAATGATATCGATGGGCCAGTAAGACCTGCTTGTAGTTTCAGTGTTCTTTAGAATTTAAGCCTTTGCGCTTAATCATTTAACAACACTTTAAATTTACCGTTCACGGTGATGTCCAACTTACACTACGCGGCATCATCATCTGGCTCGACATTGCAAGCTGTAGTCGCAACATGAAGGATTGAAATTTAAAGTAGTGCCCTCAAAGATAGAGTACCATTGTAAGGACTCAAGAACTCATGATGAATTCAAATTTGGACTCAAAACACGTCTAAAACAAAATCAGGACAATTTATAATCAACGACAAATTGGTCTCGTCCAAGAAGGACCATCACCCAACAACACTTATTATCTGTACCAAATCTGGTAAATAAAACATTGTCATAGCTTAGTTACTTTTGAAATTTACAAATTTACTTTATAATACAATTTAAAAACATTAAAAAGGGCTAATTTATGATACGGAAAATCTCAATTTTACTTTAGGCACAGGCGCCGCGAGGTGGTAACTAGTGAACTGTTAAAACGGCTACGAAATTAAAGGATCAGAAAATAAAATTATCTCCATGCCTAATCAGGTTTATTTATTCTAACCAGGGATTATTAGCTAACAATAACATCGGAGAAAATACCAGTAAATTT
>NW_025784156.1:0-52386 GCF_021130785.1 Homalodisca vitripennis
TACCCATAATACCCCCTTTAAAATTCACCTAACTTCCGCGCAAGATTCTCTCCCTTTTTAAACTTACCCCAACTACAATATAGGGGATGGGTGTAGGTGCACATAATACTCTTTTAATTTCACCCAACTTCCACTCAAAGGATGGGTACAGACTACTTCACCCATAGCGCTTCTGCAATTTATTCTATTTCAAAAATAAATATTTTTCAATATTGCACCAATATTCCATTGATAAACTAACCCAATATCACAATTATTGATATTTTTAAATTTATGTTTTTGGGGAATAAAGATTCAAAGATTTTTTATGTGTTGAGATAACAAAGTTAAAGTCTTTATTAGTACATTACATTTAAAAATGGTTTTTATTTAGTAACACTCAACAGGTACCTCGCACATAAGACAACTTATTAAAAAAGTTATACAGTATAAGTCTTCTCTTTTAAGGTATTTCGGGTTTCAGATAGAATAATATGTCTGGGGGGCGCGGCCGGTCGGTGGTAGGCTATGGCGCGGGGGGAAGAGGGATGTGTGAATCGCTCATTCCTGAAAACTGATGTGCACGCGCCACGGTGGCGGACTTAAAAGGTCGGGCCAGCCGGAAGGGTTGTCTGACTGGTGATCATTTGGTGCGCCTGAATTAGCACCCCTGGACAAAGCACCCCCTCGCTACTGACGTCATTTTGACGTCACGAAAGGGGGTGCTAAATCAGCACAGTGGCCGTGTCCAGGCCCTGAATAAGCACCCCCTTCGAATTACGGGGTCCTAATTCAGCGCCTTGACCGTGTTCATGTGCTGATTTAGCACCCCCTTCGAATTAGGGGGGTCCCCCTAATTCAGCGACTTGATAACGTGCCCATGTGCTGATTTAGCTCCCCCTTTGAATCTGGGGGCTGCTAAATCTACGCCGTATGGTTGAGGTTGAATTTTTACCCCATTGGAATAGATGAATACAACGTGTAATACCTTATTGCGATTATTTTTTCAATAAAATAATATTATATATAAATAGATATTATAATTAGATTTAGTCATTATATATTTATATATTATTGTAATATATATTTTAATATTAAATATATTTCAATGAGTATATTTACGGCATTGCTGTGGTTTACTTATTATTTCATATATAACAAACTTTCATAGACCAAGTGTAAAACATCTTGGCATGAATATACTGAAGTAAAAAACTAGTTTCTTCATCATTCAAATACAGGTGAATTTTAAAGTAAAATTAATTTGAAATCATGGTACGAACAACGCAGAGGAACTGTAATTGCGTAAATAATCCCCATGCGTAATAAATCACTACATAGTCAGAGATAATATCCAACCTTATTAACCACGTTAACAACAATTTTTTGATTTATTTTAATTTTGTCGAATACCCAATCAAAAGCGGGAAAAGTTAGAACCGTGAACATGTGTAATTTTGTGACGGCTAAGAGCCAATTATTGTTAAGGACCCATCATATACTGAATTATACTATTTAATCTGAATAGTATAATTTCAAACACACTTGACAAACAATTTAAAATATTATTTTATATCTACTAGAATCTAAGATCATGCAGTTATATCCAGATTAGTGATTTCAATAACTATAATTTAAAAAAAACAATGTTAAAATACACGTAGCAATAAGTATACTATACGCATATTTCAAAAGCGGTTATTGCTCTAGGTCAAATACATACAGTTGAGATACTGAGTAGTATGTTGCTGACAGTGATGAATTTTCCCCTCTGTCGAGTAGTGTGCGGTTTTTTGTTGTTGTTAAAAATGGAATATCTTTTAAAAATCGAAAAAAAAACTCTAATAAATTTAATCCTACCAAGTCTTGGTCAAAATTTTATGGCCGGCTAAAAATGAGATAATGATTTTTATCTTTATAATGACGTTCACAAGTGTTGCTATAGAAAAATTGTAACCTTTTTAACTTCTTAAAATCTGAAATTATTATAAATATTGCAAGAAAATGGAAGGTGAAAAGGAGGTTCTACAACAAATCTCATGACCAAATAATAGAAAATATCATATGCACAATTTTATCTGTAACAAACCACTGTCGACATGGGAGGTGCGCAGCGAGTAGGTCACGATACAAAAATCGAGTAAACGGCAGCTCCCAGAATATCTTATGCCAATTGTGCTCACATCTTAGTCCCTTCATTTAAATGTACAGGAAATACATTAATAAGCTGTTGCAAGCATCTTTTTTTTGCTAATAAAAGTAAAACTACGAGAGATATTGCAATGTTATCAACATTAATCGAGGTGCGGGCTTAATGAACAGATGAAGGACTAAAACAAACGCGTTAATTAACAATAATAAACATTTGTAGGATGGAGTCAGACTGCTTAAAGTTTATTGACACTATATGAAGTTTTTTAATACTTAAATAGTGGACTGGGTAGGGACTAGATTAGGGGTGGTCTGGGGTGAGTACGTATAGGTGTATTGCGAAGAGCTGACGAGCTAACATCGTACCGCAATGCTGGCCGAGAGTAGATAGCTGCACATAGATGACTCAAAATAGCACCTGCGGTATCTCGCACTCGATGGACTAGTAACACTGCCATCAGTCCTAAAGAATCAGCGGGTTTATTAGAAAATACATCTTGATTGTCGCTTGTACTATATTTTCGTGAAATAAATATGTCCCTAAAACAACAGATATTTAAATAAATTCATTAAACCTCAAATATAAATTCTATTCTATCCTTAGATAGGCCTGAAACATGTTATTGTGAAATGTTTTGCATAATTAATGAAACAAAAATAAAAAAATAGGGACAAGATACTCTAAAGCTGATGTTAATTTATTTTCACGAACCATGTTTTTTTAACAGTAAATATGCTCTTAATGAGTTATTTATTATTAGTTTGAAAAAATAGTATTTAAGTAATTAGATTGGTGATAAAGATCAGCGGCGATACGAGATTTATTCTTGAGCGTATACCTGACTGGATTTTTAAGGCTTTCAAAAGTTTAGATAACAGATTTAATGGCCGCCATTTCGCGCGAGAGAAAGTCACTCATTAGATGAGAATATTGAGTTTTATAACTGGCCTCTATTACCGCTTAACAAATATTTGATTCCAAATTAGGTAGGATTTTGTTTAATCACTCGTTTTCTCAAACGAGATAGTAAAGCGAAATTTGTCTATAAAAAACACATAGAGACTGACGGATAGGAAAACAAAGCACCAAAGATCTATTTCCATATATTGAATAAAATGCGTTTTCCCATGACCTGAGCATGTTCTGTCGGTATATAGTCCGAAGAATTACAAGGACACCTCTGAATATAAAATTAATATACAGAGTGTTCCACAACCTCCATACCAATATTTTCAGAACAATTATTCCATGGACCAAAGGCAAAAACATTCCATATTCACCCTCCTCTACAAACTCAATAATTTACTCAACATAGGCCACAATTTTGCTATTGTTTTTGTCTTTTTTACTTTACTACTATTTATATTTGATGGATTTTTTTAGGTTAATAAATTTTTGGTAGATATACCTTTATAAACCTTAAGAAATAATTAAATCCAAAAAATTTAAATTTGTTACAAGCTTTATTTTTAAAATAGTGATTTCTAAAAAATCTTTAAGTGTAAATATCGTTAAAAGCGATATATGGTAAACAAGATCCTCAAATTATTACACAATTTAATTAAAAATAACCAACGATACCAAGGGTTTAAAAATTGGTTATGTGAAGATAAGGGAGATAGTTTTTGTTTTATAAAACCAATTACTGTTTTTTAAACAACCAATTACCAAACAATATCCGCCTTTATTATATGACAGCACTGGAATGTGGGCTGCAACAATCAGCCTTGTTTTGATTTTAGCTGCTCTAATCAGGTGATTTTAAACATTAGAAACATTGCTGAACTGTGGGTTTATAATGTTCCTTAATTATTTGATGAATATAAGTTTATTTTGAGTAAGACGTCAGAAAAAAACAATCTAAATACATGTTGATTACCTAGACCTAAAATTAAAAATGTTCTATGTTATTAAGTTTATTAATATTTCTATTAATATTTTGTTTTTTAAATGGAAGACCTCAGACCTGACTTCTGGCTTGTAAATTTATACGGAGTTTGTAGATATGCTATTGATTACGGTGGTAGAACGTAGATGCTTAAGATGTACCAGTAAAGATTGCTATTTGTATGCAGTTGTTAAGTTTGTTCTAACCGAGGGGGTGTTTGATTTTTTTTTGAAGATTTTGTTCTAAACCTCGGAAAATAAAACATTAAAAAAACATAAAATTTAACTGAATATACAAAATGAAATATTATGTATAGTTTGTATAGTAATTTTTTATATACTACTGAAGGTAATATTTATGCTTCTATACATCTGTTTTTGACTACCTAGTTTACAAATCCAGCTGATAAATATTTGTGTTAGCACACGAATTGAAAAATTAGCGTGTAACAACGTTCATTAACACTTTCCGATATAAAATAGCCCCTCTAAAATAAAAAGTATCCAAGCTAAGCTGAAGTGTAAGTAGTTAAATTTTAACCTTTTTATAGACGCTTTATTAAAGACTTCACTGAGATATCACTCTTCTTTATACAATATTGTAAGAATGTTCATCCTTAAAGTTTGTACACGCCCAGATACATGGGGTTTAGAAGTGCACGTGTGACTAATGTAAAACACTATAGTTAAAGAATTCTTTAACTGCATACAAACAGGCGATGATTTATCAGTTTTTGTCCATTACATAATTAACCGTGTTCCTAGTTTTTATCTTTTCTCTTTACTCGTGTAAAAGTATCCCTTTTACCTAGAGAGTATAATAATGCGCACACCTTTGGGCCTGTACAGCTTCGAACATTGTTTGATTTCGTTCTTATATTTTTGTTATTACGAAATTTCATCAAACAAATTCACTATACATAATAAGTTCTGTATTAATATAGGAATAACAACTAGAGAATGAACATCGATATTTAAATTACTCGACCACTTGATCCGGCTAGATCAGTTTTGTGACAGTAGGGTCGGTAGTGCGACGGACGGGTTTCGTCAGCTTCGTCAATAATTATGTTGTGCACCTAACAGTCCTACAATCGATATTTTGCTGGTTGATTTCACTCTGTATATTTTCATATTTGGTAGACGGGGCCGATATATAACGAGGCAACGATGTGAAAGCGGCAAAAATTAAGGAGGTATCAAGTTTGTATAAATATGTTTATACTAGCTGATACCCGCCCCTTCGTACCGGAACTTTTGTATAATAACTGGTTAAAGCCGTCATAGACATCTCCTGTAACGTCCTTAAAAAAAATGGCATACTACTGATGAAATAAAATTTATGGTCATTCGAAAATATTCCAATTTTAATTTAAATGACAACATTCCATGATTTTTGTCCATGAAATTTTCATGCTTCCATGGACTTTTCCATGCGTTCATCTGTTTCATTCCATAAAACCCTAATTTTGAAATGTAATTAAAATTAAATATGAAAAAAATGCCCGCAAAGAAAAATTCTATACTGTGTAACAGTCCAACTATTTTGCCTAAAATACGAGCCTTCACATTTGTTTTCAAAATTATATTAGTTTTTTTTATTTGAGTGTAATTAAGACTAAAAAAAAGAACACTCCAATTTCCGGTGAACCTATTAAAAATGAAATAAATAGTTTTAAATTATGGATTCGTCGTATACAAATAACATAAGTTTTTAAATTATATCTAAGAGAACATGTTTCATGGAGTTTTTCACGGATTGGATTAAGGATTGGGATTAAGCGTGTTTAATGACTCCAGCTGAAGTACCCTATCCTAGACTATGAGTAGATCTTTCCCATTGGTAATCGGACGCCGCAGTACTCAATACACTGTATACAATAAAAATGACACAAGCATAGAGATTACTAGACTAATTGTGTATAAAAAACCATAATTTACATTTAACCTTTTCGTAATATTCCAAAAATCTACTCAAAAATAGCTTTTACTTTCACAAAAATGTATAACTGTAGATACAGCAGTAAATATCTTATGATTCGAGAGGAAAACAAATGATGGTAAATTATTTATAGTATTCTCTATATGTTGATAATGAAAGAACTTAATATACAATAATACAAATCTTATAATCTCAAAAGAAAGCGAATCAATACAATACAAAAATTAAGACAGCTAATTAAAAATTAAAACTTACGAGTCAAGCATTTATCATTAAGGTTTTTTAGTTTGTCTCTAATTACTGTATACATCGTAATTAAGAAAACGTAAAGGGAAAAGAGCCTACATGGGCTTTAATTGATTCATGTGCGAAGAGAATTTTAATGTTTTATATATATATATATAATATAACTATAATATCACGAAGAATTATATAGTCAGACGGTAAATACTTTACACACAGGTGAACACACAATAATCAGTAAGCTCGAGAGGGGGGGGGCAAGTTAGCGTTAATTAAATTGACAACAGCGTATTAACTGAAAGAATAAACTGAAATAGAATAAATGAAGGATATGATTTTAATTAATTATTATTTTAATTAGGTGATATTTAGAAAAAATTAAGAAAGCAAAAGTCATGGAGTGAAAATTATTACACAGAATAAGGATCAATGCGTGTGAAGAGGGAGGAGTAGCTAAGGTCTATAATTAGCCCTTGTTAGTCGGCAGCATTATTTATTGTAATATTAAGTCTATGGTAATTTTTGAAGGAGAAAGTTAGCCATATTTGATTATTATAGTATTTAATCGTGGTATCGTGAAATTGCAAAACAATCGTAGGATAGTAGCTTATAAGGTGCAGCGTCACAAAAAAATCCAGATATAACAACTGGTTATACTTAATGATTAAATTGAATATGTAAAATATAAAGATATTACCTTTTTGCTGGTTGAATGCTACGGGGGTGCTAAATTCAGTGACTGGGAGGAGGCCATGTCCATTGAGGACTGCGCGCTGAATAAGCACCCCCTTGTAACAGGGGGGGGTGTTAATTCAGGGCAATCGAACCATGTTCCATTCCCGCGCTGATTTAGCACCCCCTTCTATTTCTGAGGGGGTGCTAATTCAGTGCCTGGTCTCGTGTCCGTGCGCTGAATTAAGCACCTCCCCCTGCCGTGACGTCAGAGCCCGAAGGGGGTGCTTATTTCCAGGGGGTGCTAAAAGCAGCGTCCCACACTCATATCTTTCCCTCCATCAAACCTGTCGCTCCCCTCCAAACAATATAATAAACCAGTGATGACAATCCGTGTTTGTCATAGAGTGAGCAATCGTTAAACTTCAAGTATTAACAGTGGAGTTGGTTCTACAGCTGTGTGTATTTACTGTGTGCAGTTGAACTTGTGAATAACTTATTGACGTTCAGTGTTTTTTTGTATTGGTGTTATTTTTTGTTTTGTTAGGTAAGAAGCTTTATTTTCATAAAGCAATATGTGTTGAGTCCGAGCGCTGCAATAAAAAACTGAAGGGGTAGAGTTTTGCACAGTCAAAGTCGTGAAAAATTGTCCAGGTAATGTATGTACATTCATGAAAAAGGAGGCTGATGAAAAAAAACTTTAGAGTATTCCCTTGGCAAAATGCCCGTGTCCGAACAGCAGTAGCTACAGGCGTCCTTCAGAACGGAAGTGTAAATCTCAAGAATTAATAAAGAGAGCTTAAAAAATTTAACTGTTAATAATGACAATGGGTGAAAGTAGCTTTCCCTCGACCCACAAACAAATTGAAAAGGAATCGTAAAAAGCCTATTACATGATTGGATGACCTTTTGACAAAGCTCTGATAGAGGCGAGTTTGTGTACGAGTTTCCCATCTTCTAAAATACAATGGGCTACCAACTGTATCTTTTGTTACAAGCGAAGGAAATTGAAACAGCGGTATCGACTTTAAAAGGATCAAAATCAAGCCTCAAACATCCATTCTGTAAAGAACTTGGTTTTCGATGGAGATAGGACACAAAATAAACCACAAAAGCATTTGATCGAGACTAATGAAATAAGAGAAAAAAGAATTTCGTATTTAAGAAGCATTCAAACCGTTACAATGAGATGAAGGACGTTCCAATTATATTACTTAGAAGACGAGTCTTACATACTGACAATGTCAATGTGTCAAGTTCAATCGAGTGTCCCTGACGAATAGAAAGTGGGGGGCACTGGGGGATGAGGCAACTAAAGGAATGCGTGTTCCCCCATTTGATCGAAGCACGTTCTCGGGAACGGTTTGATCATGATACACGCAAGAAGTGAAGCTGGTTTTGTTCCCAATGCATTTGACAATGTGGAACGGCCATCGAGTCATTCGGGTGATTACCCACGATAAACGATGAATTACGGAATCAATGATGAAATGGATGAGGAGAAAAACTTCTTCTGCCTAACATAACCACCAAGACTCAGTTATATGTTGTTAATTAACGCCCCCTATCACAATGGCACAAAAAGACCAAAGCACCTACTCTCAAAAAGTAAGAAAACAATTTGATGAAAGGGTTTGGGCTTTCTCTTCCTAAACATCAAATACCTTTTTTCGGATGAAACTTTGCCTATGTCCCGGAGCTGTACAGGGTTATTCTCCTAAATAAACCGCGATTTGTTAGGTATGAGCTTGATGAAACTACGTAGACCACCACAGTGGAGGGAACATGTTAGTGCTTCGGCTCCCACCATACCACCCAGGACTTAAACCCTATTGAACTTATTTGGGCTGAAGTCGAAAAACTAACGTAGGCCAGTAGAAATGATACAGTGCAGTTTTTTTCAAAGTATTAAGTCTTTAGCGGAAGAAAAAGTTTTCACTTATAGGTGCAGAGGAATGGGTCCAGAAAGTGCGAGAACATCGTGAAAAAATTGAATAATGATTTATGCTTCAGCTGAGTGGCCCCAAATCCCGAACAATCTCGTGGAATCAATGATCCATGTTACACTCGGCATGCAGTGGACAGTGAAAGCATGTGGAAAACGCGTCCAGATGACTTGAAAGCGGCATGTGAAAGAACTATGGGTGACTTTGAGGCGGCAATTGCGAAGATTTTTTTGTTTTGGTGGATTGAAGCGTATGTATTAACTTTGTACATATTTTATTATTATTTATTAACATGTTTTTTAAATTTACTTCTGTAATTAAAAAAAACTGTGGAGAATGTTGAATACATCACTGATACTGTTATCTATTCTATTATGTAAGGATCATAGCTTTTATATTATAAGCCCATTATAATAAAATACAGTTTAAGATTTTAAAAAAAAATTGTGTAAAACTATAACCTTTTATCCGTATTTTTATCCGTAGAAAAGTATATTAGGTGAGGTTGTATAGGTAAGCCAATAATGTCCATTGCCTTTCACGCTAAAAGAACTGAAGACCGGTTACTGAGAAGTGGGAGAAGCTCGGCGGGGGCGCGCGTTCGAGTTGTTTTTAATGTTTAAGATAACGCTTAATTTTCCCCCGGAATGAGGGTCGTAGAAAAAAGTTTTTTAGGCACAAAAAAATTGCAGTTTAATGCCGATTATTCTAAAACTTTTTTCCACGGGAAAGTTTTGATACTTGACCCCGGATAATAAAAAAACTTCCTCGCAGGAGCGAAAAATTTCATGTCATGAAATTAAACCAAAACTAAAAACTGTACTTCTGGTTTTTTACTAATTTAGAACAATTATTATTTTAGAATTGACATTTTTTATGTTATTGGTGGAAAGACAAGAATGTGTTCTTTTAAATTTTGTAATTGTAACTTTAATTACGATATAAGTAATGGCAAAATGCTCAATTTCCATGTGTTTTGAATGGCGTAATGAGTTTTTTGGTAAAAACGTTTGCGCGTGACCAGCGGAAATAGAACCTCGAGCGAGCCGAAACCTGAGGTTTGGAACGGCTAGTTAGGGCCAGGAAGGCCGGCGCGCCCCAGACTAATTATTTGCAGTTTTCATCTGTATGTTATTTTAACAAAATATATAAAAAACCATATTTAATGTGGGTGAATGGCAAATAAAAAAACAAAATTTTCGCCCTGGCTCCTTCTTGAAACAGCATATTGGCTATACGCTTTGAATACTTTATTGCCACGTTGTAATTTAGAAAAAAAATCTGTCACTGAAAGGGTTAAAAATTATAAAACAGGTAATATTTGAATAGTTTACAAAGTTTTGAAGTGCCCGAAGCCCAAAATTCTGGCTTGTTGATAAATGCTGTAGTATTCTTATACTGGGTCAGTCAGTGATTCACGTCCTAATTTAATTACGATAAAACATCCAAAATTCAATAGGTTAATATCAACATGTTTTTGTTTATATACGATAAATGCTAATTAATAGTTTTGAATTAAATTCCTTCGAATTATACGAGTAAGTAATAAGAATATATGTTTTCATATTTTCAGCAGATCATCCGTTATCAGGCTTACAAAATTATAACAGTTTTTTTCAGGTTTGTCTAAGGAAATTGTTGAGTGAAAATGTATAATAAAAAGTTTGTTTGTGTAGGCATTTTGCATGACAGATAAGTTGAATTATTATGTTGTAGAAAGATCCCGGAAACCCACAAAATAATCTTTTACCATTTTTTTGTAAATTAGGTTATCTGCAATTTTTCTGTTTCCCGAGTTTTCGTTATTCAGTAACGGTTATTGTTGAAGATAGGCATGAAAATACATTTCTTAAATTACTTTAAAATTTTAATTAACTTGAAACAAAAAAAATAAACAGTTTATTAAAACTTTAAAATTATAATTGGCACTCAATAAAATACTATATTTTTTTTCATGATATTTCTAAATATTTAGATTTAAATCACCAATTGCTTTCAAGAGCCACCTTTTCTTGCTAAAAGTTAAAAAGGGTTTTTTTAAACAAAAAATATTATTAAACAAATTTATTAAAGTTAAAATTTTGACTCAAAATAATAACCCAAATTAAAAAAATGAACTTTGTGTATTAATATTAAAATAGAATAACATTTTTTCTAATTCAATTCCAAATAAAATATACTTATTCTCTATTAATAATCGAATTTAAAGAAAACTTCTTCGTATCCACGTGTTGCACTTTCTGATTATAGTTTTGTGCACAGATTCAAAACAGGAAAACAACTGCCAATTAAAACTGTATTCCTTTATCTCAAATATTTACTGCAAACATTTAAATGCTAGTGCATTTAAATTTTATTATCACTGTTGAAAATTAAATTTATATTGCAAACGACCTTTAAACTAAAATGAAAAGCTGAAAACTTTACTTGAACAAATCTTGCCAAAAACTTTTTGTCTTCGCAAATTTTTGCTGTTAATAATTCAGAAATGCTCTTCTTTTCTTAATTCATTTGTATCTAAATAATACAATATTCTCTCGTGAAAGAGAGCTAACGTTAGTTGACAACATTTCCCATCATGAAAATCGTAATGGGACTGGCAGAAAATTTTCTATTTACTTGAAATCCCATGCATAACGGTTCTTGGAAAAAGGAAAGAACGGGTGCAACCACTAAAATAATACTATGGGAACACGACGAAGCAGACAGAAAAGATATCGCAGACTATTCGAAGAAATCAGTTTATATAGCCTACCGTCCCCTTCCTTAACTTAAATTACCCCACCAAAGGGCGCTCTTGAATTGGGCACCCGTCTATCCCAATTACTAAGCCTACAGATCAATTATTAATTAATTTTCAACAGCTCTACCTCTATTTTAACCAGTTTTTCGTTAGTCGACTTCCTGACAAATAAAAAAGAACCGCTATCATTATGTACCCTACCTTCGCGGATCCTTCCTTGAGAAATTTGACATTATAAAATTTACCTATGTTTTTGTACTAATATA
This sequence comes from Homalodisca vitripennis, assembly GCF_021130785.1. Lineage (NCBI taxonomy): Eukaryota > Metazoa > Arthropoda > Insecta > Hemiptera > Cicadellidae > Homalodisca > Homalodisca vitripennis. The sequence goes on from NW_025784156.1 coordinate 11,831, forward strand.
CTTATATCCTAAAATAGTACTCCGTATATAATTTGTCCCATAGTATTATTAATTAAATTACAATTTAAGATATTGCTACACTTAGTAACTAACACACAAAAATAAAATTAAGTGATACTGGCTGGAGTTTTACTCCGATACTGTTATTCATTTATAGCCTAAGGGAACCATGCGACCAATGTGTTCCTCCTTACGGTTTCCCGCAAAACCACATGAAGCTCACAACAGAACACCGCGCAAGTTCAACGTAAAGTCGGCATGTCTCAATCATCGATGTTCTCAATTATGCTTGCTTGCGCCTTCATGAACGTACATCCTGCTGAGGCCCATGAGTTAGATAATGTATGAAATCTATGTAAAAACTCTAAAGGTTCAATTGTTTTTTTAAGGCCTATAGAGGTTTTATATTTAGGCCCTAGATTGAATATTTTGGAACTGTAGAGGTTGTGTTTATGCATGTCATTAAGCTTACGAATTAGTAAGGATTGTTGACCATTGGTACACAGTTTAAACGTGGGTAATATAATAATAAATGTAATGGTTAATTTATGGAATTTATTTGTGTTAAACATATAGTATAACGTGGGAAAACTAAATATTAAGAAAGTTAAACAATTAGAACTAAAATTCCACGTATTGAACAGGCAGTACTTCAGAAACGTAGAATTGGGGGCGAATACTAAAACAAATAATAGGTAATTAATTTAGTCATTAGGCCTTTTTTAATTTAATAGAAGTTGAAAAAACAAAGCACACTAAATACTGGCGCACAGTTTTTTTATGTTTAAGTGTTATAAAAATTTGGGTTAATATATTCTGGACTGTAGGAAGCCGAATTCATCAAAGGTTTAAGCTGTAATGCTATTAAATGTTGCATGTTAGTTAATATCTTGTTTGTTTGTGTTACCCTAAAATAGTAATTAATTTACTGTTATCCAATGTGTTATTTTATGTTATTCTACTAATGTGTTTACTATTAATTGTAATTTCACAATTGTAAATGAAGTCATTTATGAAATGCTAAATATCTATCTACAGTAAGGAGACTTACAATTTGTGCAAAGATTTATATTAATTATGTTATATTTACATTTTATCATTTTTAATGTTGTATTTATAGTTATAACAATAGGTAACTTATTATTGTTTTTTAATACGTATTTTTGCTTTTGTTTACTGACAATTTAACTACACAATTTTTACATTAAAACTTAAACATATAAACTCGGTGACGACATTTTTCTTAAATTTATTCAAAAAACGTCCACGTTTTAAAGTGGAAAGTTAGGAAAAATAATTCCAGTAATATTTATTTTAAGATTGTAATAACGATGTGATAAGTTTGCGGACCACGAGTAACTCCCTGTAACTTTATTTGACATGTGCCCAGGATGAGGGTCACAAGGCTCCGACAATCGGAAACTTAGACGGTCCTGAGGGAGGCATCGGACGCCATCATCAGGCCGTCTTCTGCCGGGACCAATCGGCTGGGGGAAAAGGCCCGGAGGTTGCTCGGTCTTTCGCTACGACTCTTGACTTCCATTTACGCTGGTGACGGAAAGTAATAATAATTATAATTTATTGCGGTAAAACAATTAAATGAAAAAGTAAATTTTTCCCAAAAGTAATCTATCATAATATTGAATACAAATCAGATAAACAACACTTATAAAGGGGATCCGCCACCTTTCGTCATTTTTTGAGAATATCGGCAATTTTTTAAATAATTTATTTTGATAGAACATAGTTCTAGACATGAATACAAAATTTTAGGGCGATTTTGAGCATTATTTTCAGGTAAAAAAATAAGTAAGTAAAAAATGTGTATTTTCTAGATTTTTTCTAATTTTTGCCAACATCATTGTATATTTTGCTAACCTAATACTTTTTATGCTATAGTAGTTTTTATCTCACATAAGGCATCCGTAAGACCAACTATTACATGTCGTAAATTCAAATAATTATTATATATATATATATCCAAAATATATATACGATACATATCAATAATACAATAGATGTATAACGTATTGTTTAGCAGACAACATCAGCTGTTTGTGGCAAGTCAGCTGATACTGATCATATTTTATTGTATACATCAACGTTGAGTTATGTTTTACTGCTGTATTCTGGTCCAATGTTTGTTTATTATATTCAGTAGTGAGTGATAAAATTATTTTAGTATACAAAAGTGCCTCTTGAAATTTATAAACTTATGTTGTGTAGTTTGTGGGGTTATCACGACGTAGCGAGTGTTTGACTTGTGATTACGCCTAGATCCAGTGGCGTAGCGAAGGGGGGGTCCAGGGGGTCCGGACCCCCCGTAAATTTTTATAAGACAAATTAAAAAAATAAAGCATCAGAGCAGGAGAAAAAAGGAGAGTTATCATTAATCTAGTCACAAACATTCCAGTTGGAATGATTTAAATTTTAAATTTATCAAAGTGACCGTTGTTCCATTATAATTGGTCCTTTCGTTGAAATCATCAACGTATCAATCGATACTTTTTGGGCTCGGGCCCTTTTCGATAGTGTAGTGTAATCACGGTAATTTCTATAGGCGCGGTCACGGGAGCGTCGCAAAGTCACCAGAACCTTAACAACGGCAAAAGTTTAAATTAGCGACCACTTCGTTCAAATTCGTTCTTGGGGACGTAAAATGTACATGCTTAGAATTTACTTTACTACGTTAAATTTTTAGTGTAATTAAACTGTTAGACGTGTATATAATTAATCGAAAAAATTATAGAAAATCACTTTCGGTTGGAAAATAAACACTTGAAAACACTCTACTGATTAGAACTTCAACTAATTTGGACTTCGTGATTGAGTAAACGTGGTGTTTTCTATTGTATTTAGGACGACGATTTTTGTTATCATTAAACGGTCACACTGTACCTATATAATTATCTAGAAAAAAATTTATTTCGGTCGGTAAAATACCGAAGAAAAGCTCTGTACCAGAATTTGAACGGTTTTGGATTTAAACTGGTTTGAGTGTTAGAGGTAAAAGTGGTACTTAGAATAATGTTAAGAACGTTTATTTTTAGGTATTAAAATTCAACGCCGACAAAACATATATAATTATCGAGAAAAAACAAATAAAATTCATTTCCGGATTGGGAAAATATCGAGGGAAAAGCGTTACTGATTCAGTTTGACGATTTTTGGGTTTTCAGGGTTTAGTCGTTGAGATACAAGTGTGCACTTAATAAATTATTGTTAGAACATTGATTTTAGGTATAAAATTTGAACAGCCGTGACTGATCCCAATTATAATTATCGAAGAAAAAATTAAAAAATCACTTCCGGTCGGATAATACACCGGAAAAACTCTACTGATAAGAAACGTTCCGACTACTTTTGGGATTCACTGCCTTGAGGTATTATTTCACCTTAGTATATTCCAATCAGATAGTAATTATTTTTGTTTTTTTTTTCTCCGATAATTATATTTTTTATTAGTCGGCGTTGAGATTTACCTAAATCAAATCCTAACATAAATATAAGTACTGTACCACTTTTTAACTCCTGACCCAACAACGCATTGAAATCCAAAATCGTTAAAACTTGAATCTGTACAGAAGCGTTTCAACGGTATTTACCGACCGAAAGTGATTTTTTCCTCCGATAATTATATAGGTAGTCGAGGTACCAGTTTAATGAATAACAAAAAATCGTCATCCTAACTCAATCAAAAATACCTGGTTTAAACCTCAATAACTGAAGTCCGAAGTACAGTAGTTGAAGTTCTAATCATTAGAGGTTTTCAGGTGCATTTTATTTCCGACCGAAAGTGATGTTTTTCCCCCATAAATATTTACTCGTCTACAGTGTAATGATACAAAAAAATCGTCATTTATAACTCATTTCATAAATACCTCAATCAGAGAATATCCAGAATAGTCCGAACTTCTAATAGTAGAGTTTTTTTTCTCCGGTGGCATTTTCCGACCGTAGTTTTAGATCTGTACCCCGACCAACGCTCGAAAATTGCCCTCCTTTTCTAAAGGGGTTTTTCGGCCGTCAGTGGTCCACTGTTCCCGAAGGGGTATTTCATTTCTCCAAAGAATCTAATTGTGTATATTATACTCTTGAGTGAAGCTCTGATTTGTTCTTTTTCTTTCTTATACCCTGAATCCAACATCACTTTAGGTGCCTTCTACTCGGCCAGAATCGAACTTCGTAAAGTTCTGTAGGTATACAAGAAAATTTGTGTACTAGAGTTACTGTGATAGTTGAATTTGCTTATTAAACGTCTTTCCACTTTTCTATACGGCAAATACTGTAGTTACTAACAGCTCCAATATTTTGGTATTTACCTTTTACCAGTGAATCTCACTGGCAAAATAACCCCAAAAAAACGTCCCCCGATACCCCGGTTTCGACCCCCCCGGGAACGAAATTTCAGTGCTACGCCACTGGCCTAGTTCTTGTGTAGTCTTTTGAATTACGAGATTTTGGTGGTTTAAAAACTCCACTAAATGACTTGGGGTTGTTGAGCACTTGAAGCCTATTGACAAACTTCACCACTTCAGAAGAATTATTGAAACGATGCTCAATTTGGGAAAAAAAACTCAAACGCTAATGATGCTTTTCCATAGCGTTATTTTGGAGCAAGTGTCCCCAAAAACAATATCCACGTTCAAACTGAGAATAGAGATTAAGTTGCTGAAGGTATCCAGCGTGTACAAGTTACAATGAAGGCTAATTAGTAACTACGACACAGGCCCTAAAAATCAACATGCCTATCTCCTGGTGCGTTGCCTGTGCAGCTGGCCAAAAAGAAAGACGCGACTCCGCCTGCGAATACGCCAAAGTCGAAAATCGGAAAGTATACCAAGACTAACAGAAAACAGAAGAAACAAGCACAGCTAAGAGAAGAAAAGAAAAGAAGACTAGAGAAGGGGGACACATATGGAGCTGGACAGTTTTTAGATAAGGTATCTCTAACTCTTCTTCTCTAGACTGTTATGTGTGTGGTCACTTTCCGACGGTTCCCGAAAATTTTTGAGTTTTATCGCTGTATTCAACACATAATGTTAAATAACTTTTTTTTATACAAGAATATCAAACTGAGGGTTTTTACCAAGTGTATCTTATACTATAATACAGATTTTGGGGCCGACTAGAGAGCTCTGTAAAATATGTACTTCATATTTTTAAGCAAAGTTTTTATTTTTTAAGTGAAAAACAATAAAATTTTTTTGTTTCTAAGTAAACATGTGTAATTATTTTTCCTATTTGTGTTAGAGTATTTAAATACCGAGAAAATGCCAATCTACTAATTATGAACAAAAGAAAAAAGTTATAATAAATTTCAGTTACACAATAAAAAAGTTATTCCAAATTTTTTCTATAATACAAAAGAAAACATTTAATAAAAAACAAAACAAAAACAAAAACTCATAAAGTCAAACAACAAAGGTGGTTTAATATATATATATATAATATATATATATTACATACCATATATATAGAAATATATATAAATATATATATATATTAAAAGTACATATATATACATATATATACAGGTACATATATATACATATATATACAGGTACCTATATATAACATTTGACAGCTTGCCTATCCTTTGATTCTCACACCACGTGGCCTGCAACCCCAAATTTTTTCCACTAACAGCTCACTCCGAATTGCACAAGTAGTGTTATTGGTTAGCCATAAAAACTGAGCTTTGAATTAAACTAATCTAGTTTTGGAAATTCATACCAATGACTCCTTTGCCCTACACCACTGTAAAACAACTTAAACTGCTACATTTGGAGATTTCTAATAAGTATCAAGACGCAATTTATGACCTTCAATATAATAGAATCAACTCACAGAAATTTATATCTAAAAAATTCATTCGTTACATCACAAGTTGTCAAATCTGCAAGCGAAAATTCTAAAAACTATTGCAATTCAGCTGATAAATACCAAAATAATTAGTCCAATTTCACATCATTTTTGTACTGGTAATAGCATCAATTTCTGATATAAAATAACCTACCTCTACACCCCCACTATCAACTCAGATTCTTATCATTGTATATCCAACAACAAACCTTCGACAAACACCTTCATGGTTACAAAAAACATGCTTGATAATCTAAATTTTACTTCCAAATTTCCCAATAATCTTCTAACGTCTTCCTTTGAGAATCCCTTTCAATTCCCTCGATAACTATCCTTCCAATTCGATCGATAACACTCCTCTCTGGCAAACTACAACTTCTATTGAAAACCCCAAATACCAAGAATACCATGGATGGTACCGATATTAAGCCAAATCACAGTCTTCATCCAATTACAACCACCAACTTAAGTCTGACAATCATAGCTACAACTAACGTCCATTTAACTACACAATTTGAATGAAACCTTGCGAATTGAAACCCTTTCTAACTATTCAACCACATGTTTAAACGAAAAGATCGATATTAGATAAGGCCTAACATATTCACCCACACCAAGATTTGACCACTTCAAACTTGTTACGGATCCCCTTAATTTTGCACCAGTATAATAAAAAGTATTTTTTTACTGTCCAAAAAATACAGGAAATCAAAATATAAACTGAAAAAGTTCCTGACTGTTTAATCAAAAATCCACAACAAATCAGGTTGGGAACCTACACCTTTACCAACTAAACATCCTGTTGAAGAAATTCAATAAATTCGTCCTAGCCAATCTAACAAATTTCCTTTCGTTTCCTAACAACTTAAATACTACCAAAAACTTATCTGAAAATGAATTTAGAGCAATTTAAAAATCACTACGTGAAAACAAAGCATCAATTATTTTAAACCCAAGCGACAAAGTAACTCTATCGTTCGATGGAATTTTCTTTAGAATTATATTGTGAATCACAAAGACAACTGAATGACACATCAACATATGAAAATTAGATGAAGATCCTTCTCCTCAACATAAATTGAACAAATTTCCAAATACCTTATGAACAACGGTCCCTCAAGAGGGATTGTCTCAGAAGCCATTGAAGCTACTAACACCTAGATATCCTCGAACTCCAGTGTTTTTACACTTTACCGAAAAACACACAACCTACCCAGACCACCTCATGGCAGGCCTATCATCTCCACTATGGAAAACCTACGGAAATATATCTGCTTATGTTGAACGACATCTGCAGCCGTTGTAAGCACACTTCCCTTCCTATATCAAGGACAACAAATTACTTTTTAACTAAATTTAGCTCAAATTGAAATCATCCTGACATTGCCTGACGACGTCATATTGTGTACTGTCGATGTAGAATCATTGTATACAAATATCCTACAGAGATGGCTTCAGCGCTGGCCCCAAAATTACCCCTTTGATTCACGCCCCAAACGATTCCCAAAACCCTTTAGTACTGAATTTCATTCTCAAACTTATGAAACCTGATTTTAACCTTACATAATTTAAATTTTTCAAGACCAATATTACCTTTTCAAACAAATTAAACTGCTAATGGGCACACGGAAAGGCTCCTTCTTATGCCAATCTTTTATGGGACTATAGGAAAAGAATTTTTTAACCATCAAAAGTATAAACCTCAAATTTGGTTCAGGTACATAGATGATATTTTTATAACATGGCAGCATGGTATCAAATAACTTAACACTTTTCTATTTTACCTCAATAAATTTAGCATTTTTTAAAATTTACATGGTCCTATCTCACCAGATTCATAAACATTCTTAGAATACTGATGTATTTATTGAAAAATCACAATTTGAAAACAAAAATTCATGTCAAATACAGTAAAAAAATGCAATATTTACATTTCACCAGCTGCCCAACCAGTTCACATTAAAAATCTATGCCCAAGAGTTTATTTAATAAGAGCAAAAAATCTTTGTAGCAATCAATCTGACTTCCATAACTACATAAACAACTGTCCCATGTACTTCTTTGAAAGGGGGTATCCAAAAAATCTTGTTGATAAACAAATCAGAGTACCTAAAAAATATTTTCCAGTGCAAATTATAATCCTAATGATCATAAATTTTATCACCAGATATTTTCCCTGCCTTCATAAAATCAAAAAAATTCTAAAGGTTTAATCCTATTTTGGAATCTTCCCCTGAACTAGAATGTATTTGTAAGCCCCCCAAAGTAGTTTTTAAAAAACCTCCAAATTTACAAACAGTCTCTCTAGACCGAAATTAAGTATGAAGCAATACATAAAGTAATAACATCAAATGTAACGGTGTACAATCCTTGTAAACAAGCCAAGATGCCCGGCATTTGTAAGATGTTAAAAAATATCTACTTCGTTTAAAAGTAGCACAACTGAAAAAGAATATCCTATTAAAGGTAACATTGATCTGCACTACAAAAAACATCAATATATCAACTAACCGCTGTAAATTCTGTCCCAAAGACTATATTGGAAAAACCATCACTCCATTTAAGATGAGAATGACCAATCATCGATTTGATGTTGTTCATCAAAATTATGAGAGACCATTATCTGCTCAATGCGATTCAACATAAATCAAAATAAAAATTAGAAAATTGCTTCAGCCTAAAAGGAATTTACCATTAGAGCCAAACCCAATCAAAATACCAGATCTGATAAATTTTAAGAAATGTTGAAATCGCACATCAATTAATTTAAAAATCATGCAACCAGATGGGTTGAACCTAAGATGATCTCTTTTCCTTTTATAACAAAAAATTTTTTAGTTCAATGTAAACATTTACAAATATTCTAACACACAGCTGATTGGGATCGTTGTCATGGTATTTATTTGTTACAAAATTTTATTTTAAATTTTATTTGGTTACGTCTTTTGGTTTTTGGTTTGAGTTCTGTTTATATGTTTTTAATTCAGTGTGTTCTGATGAAGGGTTTGTGTCAACTCGAAAATTAAACATAGCACTGAATATTTGTTTCTGTATTTGTGTACACTTAAAGTACTCGAAGAGTATATATATATATATAAATATATATATATATATATATATAATATATATATAGTATATATATATATATTCACATTGGTTTTAGGATAAGTTATACCTGATCCATATTAAAAAATACAATTTTCCCAAAAAGTGGAAAAAATTTAAATGGTGGCGGATACCCCTTAAGTATATCAAATGCACAAATTTCCACACATTGAGTGAACTAATATATTTGTATTTTGCTATGTGTCGATATCAAAAAGGGGTAATAAAGTAATAATAAGATGTTAATTATAATCCCAGCGGCCCATGGTAAATGCATCAAGAAAGTAAAAATGCCATTTGGCATAAAATTTTTAATCGAGGTTTTAAATTGGTTTGAGTTAATGATTCGTTTTTGAGATCTCGAAGGGAGCTTATTGATTATCAGGTAAATTTGTTTGGGTGTTTTATTGGGGGGATTTGTGAGGAGTGGAGGATGGGGGGTTGGGGGAAAGGAAGAGGGAGAATGGAGGGTTGGGATAAGGAAAAGGTTAATGTATGGGGTTGAGGTTGGTATAGGGGTGTGAGTTTGTGTGGTGAGGGGGTTGGATTATTGATTAGGAAAAGGTTGGATTGGGGTTGTTAAGAGAGGGGGTGTTGATTTTTGGTGGAGGTTGAGGGAGGGGGGGAGAGTTTTGTAGAATTGTTTTGAGGTGGGTTTATAGGAAAATATGAAATATGTAAGTGTGGAATTTGGAGTTGAAGTTGAATTGGTGGGAGGGGGGATGGTATGAGTATAGTGATTTGGGGTAGGTGTGGGAGGTTTGTTAGGTTTGAAGTTTTGTTTAAGGGTGGATGGTGGGGAGGATTGGATGAAAAGGTGAATGGATGAAAGGTTTTAGGGTGGATGGAGGAGGGTGGGTGTGGTGAGGATGAGGAATGGGATTGGGGAAGTGGTGGGGAGGTGAGTAGGTGGATTTGGGGTGGTAGGTGGGGGGGTAAATGGTTGGTGTGTGGGTTGGGTATGTAGGGGAGGTTGTTAATTTTTTTGTTGTTTTGGGGGGGGGGTATGGTGGTTGTGGTGTTTTTGTGATTGGGGGGGGTGGAATAGAGTGTATGATGTTGATGTTGTAGGGTTTATTGGGTTTGGAAAGTTATGGGGGTTGTGGGGGGGGTGTAAGTTGGGGTTTGAAGTGTGGGAAGGTTGGGAAGGTGAGTAATGATAGATGTTTGTATTGGAAGTATGAGGGGGTGTGAGGTGTTTTTTGTGTTTGGTGGTATTGGAATGGGATTGTTGTTGTGGGGGATTTGTTAATTTAGGTGGGGGGTAATTAATTGTGATGTTAGTAGGGTAGAATTGGAGTGTAATGTGGTGGATTGTGTAGTTGGGGTGATTTGTGGTATGTTTGTTTTTTGGTTGGGGGTGGTGAGGGGATGGGTTGGTTTGTTTTGATTGGGTTTGTGTTTTTGTTTTTTGAAGGGTGGTATAGGTTTGATTGGTTGGGTGGTTTATGTTTTTTATGGGTATGTTAGGTGATTTTTGTTGAGGTTAGGTATGGGTTTGGGATGGTATTTTAGTGGGATTTTTTGTGGGTTATTGGTGTGTTTTTGAATTGGTTGGTAGGAGAGGATAGGTGGGTTGTTTGTTTTGGATTATATTGATTGTGGGGGAGAGGGGGTATGTGTTTGTGGTTTTTTTATTTTTTTAAGGGGGTGTGTGTATGTGAGTTGGATGTTAAAGTTGTGTATAAAATTAGAGATTAGTGTATATTTTGTGTGTTTTGAAGAAGTTGATATGGGGGTGGGGTTATTTATGAAATGAGTGAGGTGTGGTGGTGGGGGGTGTATTGGTGGGGTTTGGTGTTTTATGTATGGGTTTAATTGTTATTATTGTTGGGTAATGAGTTATGATTTTAGGTAGTTTACGTGTGGTAGATATTTTAAATTTGGGGGGGGGGGGTATTGTGGGTGTTAGGGGTTATAATTGAATGGTAAGTTTATAATAAAAAGTTGAAAAAAATGTAGTGTTAGAAATTTTGGTAGATTGTTTAGTATTTGATGTTATATTTGATTAACTAAAAGAAATATTAGTTATTTATATAGTGTTATGATAGTCAAAAATATTCAATGGCTGATAATTGAATTTTAAGTAGATTAGTTAATAAGGTTGTATAAAGGAGTGAATTAATATCTTTTAAATTGGTTGAACGTAGATCTACATGAACGAGAACTTTACATACAAAGAAAAGTCCTTCGAGTTAAGAGCCCACTGTGCAATCTAATAGGAAGACGTGATGTATTCCAATCTCTGTAGTAGGAAGGGGCCTTAGAGCTGATAAGAGTAGGCCAAGTCGCTTTTTCCTAGTAGAGAGGCCAATCCACCAGCCTGATTTTCCAGTTTGGGTTGCATCAACGTGTCCCGTAACCTGAAATCTGATAGCAATCCTCTTCCCCTGACTTTATTTGCAGCATATTTAAGATTTAGTTTAAGGTTAAAATGAGAATAATGTGATATTTGTTACTTTGACCATGTCAAATGCACCATTCAACTCGCCAAAATGTTTTTCTTTTATTACTATATATTTGTAATTTTCCTTGAAAATTATTGTTTGGAGCTTGAAACACATACCAATTAAAACAAAATTTTTATCAGTAACAATAAACAAAAACAGCAACAGAAAGTCCTGCTAACGAATTTTAAATCTCCTTACCCTTCAGTAGAATTTTAAAAAGTCTGTCAACAATCATCAGAGAGTTTTTAATCTGTATAGTTTTTGTCCATTTAGTGACGCACTTCTGACAAAAATATTCTTTACCATCCTTTGGCCACACAAATTAAACCTGAGAAACCCCCTTTCCCTTCGATTCCTTTGATTTGAATAAACGTTCTTTATGATAAGGTATCAAGTGTTTCCATTAATCATTAAAATGAAAGTAATCAGGTAAGCCAGGTTCCAAAAGAAGTTAATCTAATTTTTTACCAGATTTAGCACTTTTTCAGGAAACATTGTCCCTTTTTTTGCCTATGTTTAAAATTGCGCATAATTATAGATTTTTACAACCCGAGTTAGTAGGGAACCCCTATGAACTGCTTGCAGAATCGATTTTAAAATCTAATGGAACAAATTTACAATGTCAGAAAGCTTTGTTAACAACCTCCTCAATAATTTTCAATTTATCAAATCACGAAACATCATCAATTGTGTAAATTTTTTATTGCGGTTCGTATTGCTCAAGGACCCACCCCTCCTCAAGGCTGTACTCTTAAAAATTCAATCTCCTCTTTAAAAAATGTTATTCTCAGTGGTTAAGGCACGAACGATTGGAATAAACTAGATTATTTACCTGGCGGTTTTTTTTTTTTTTTATTGGGGTATCGCGGAAATTTGCTTCTCATCAGTCAACCCATTGTGGCAATGAGGAAAACTCTAATAGAAATATGTTAAGCTCCTTAGGGTTGAGAGTCCCAAACTTTTTTAGACATATACAGAAAAATGTGTTCATTAGATTGTTTGCATCCATTTTAATGAGTAAAACTTTCATACAACTTGCTGCATAGTCATCATAAGTATCTAACTGACTTACTGTCTGCGACTAACACTTAGGTGGCAGCTGTCCCAAACTTATCTCTTCTAGAATTGGCCCATTGTAACCCCAAGTGTTTTTGGGGATATGCCCCAATTTTTTCCAGCACTATGTCAAAGAATGTCAATTTGCAACTGTTAATAGAACAAATACGCACAACTCTCTCGTCTCACTTCGCTCTCTCCCGTTCACTCTCTCTCTCGCGTCTCTCTCTCTTCACTCTCCATCGTCCATTCGTCTCCTCTCATCTCCGTCTCTCACTCGTCTTCTCCCTCTCGCTCCTCCTCTCTCTCTCTCTCTCTCATCCCTCTCTCTCTCCTCTCTCTCCTCTCCTCTCTCTCTCTCATCCTCTCTCTCTCTCTCTTTTGAATTTGTTCTCATTCAAAAAGATAAACTCCAGTAAAGATGTATGGAAGGATGCTTAGGAAACAGGGAGCTGGAAAGGAGAAAAATAGGAGTAACGGAACCGAATTGGTAACCTTTGGTAATGAATTTGAATGATTGTTTTTTGTGGTATAAAAAATAATGAAATCAGTAATGATATTGGGTATCAACAATATAAGAAACATGTATAATGAGCCATCTGGGATATTTAGCTTTTAAGGATGTTAATTGTGATTTAATGTTTAAAATGTTTAAATAGTATATCTTTCAAATGCTGTAGGAAACGATGATAATTGAAATAAAAGTTTATCAAGTTAATTTTTTAATGAAATTAAGGAGCTTTTTTGCCATGCATGTTTATAATTTTTCTATAATTAACTTCAGTTTGATACCTAGCCAATGGAAAAAATCAGTTAGTATTACCTTTGCCAAAAAAATCTATCTAGCCCATACTGAGGTGTATAGCACTAATAGGTCGAATAAATATACTGGTGTGTGTTCGGAAAGGTATTTAGATAGAGTTTAGTGCATAGTCAAATATGTGAATTACATTGATGAAAGAAGATATATTTTGTGTAACATACCCGAGTCAGGGTATAGAAAACACTTCAGCACTCAACACCTGCTTTAAATTCGTATTACAGATGATTTAAAGATATGCAATGGATAAGAGACTTGTGTAACTAATTTTAATGTTTTTAGACTTCATTCGATTGCATTTGACTGTGTTTAATCACAAGCTTCTTTTGTCTAGTTTTAAGAGTCTTATAATTTTAGTATTTCAAAGATGTTGTTCGATTGGTTTAGTTTCCTAATTTAAGACTAATAAGATTGCATACGCGTCATTAAAACCCGTAGGAGAGGGCTTGGCTTGTATGTCAGATTGGAAGAGTTAGACCTTTCCCGGGGTACCTCAGGGTTACCACTCTGTATCTGCGTTTGTTGTTTTCAAATTTGTATATTAACAGAATAACTAGAAATCCATTACATTTAGTGAAATCCATATAATTATGCTGCGGATGTGCAGTACAGTTGTTATTTTGCACTACTAGTATAAAAGGATATTAACATAGCTATCACCTAATTTAAATGCTGACAGTTGGAAAAACCTTGTTAAGTGGTGGCACAAAACCAATGCGATTAGGCTTAAATGTATGTGAAGATGCATAACCTATGATTTGTGGGCTACTTCTCCGCTTACTTTCTAGCATAGAGCATCATTACTGGTGTTACCTAATAAAAATAAAATAGTACAGTTTTTAGAATTTGTGAAAAATCTGTTGATCAGCATTGAGGGACTACAGAATTACTCAGAAATTTATCGTGGTCGGAACAAGTGGATTTCATACATTAGAAAGTTTATTCAAGTGATTATGTAGCCAGTTAAGAGACGATTGAATTTTAAACCAACATTTATATGATTAAAAAAATGTTAGTTACTACTTTAAATTTTTCCCTTATTTTGATTTAACGCTAGTAATATCCATAATTGTGACTTTAAATGAAACCTTAAACTACTAAGTACAAAAGAGCACAAAATGGCGTGGTATTAGGTATATGTAAATACTTTGTGCGATTAGATAACACATGTAACTGAGATTCTACAAGGAAACTAAGACTATTTAAAAGTTAAAGAAAAAAGGAGTAATAGTGTTTTGGAAAAAACTTCTCTTTGTTGCAAGAAATTGTATAGTCCAAATAGAAAGCCATAGTGATTGTTGATATGAAGTTTAATAAAAGGTTAGGAAGCAAGTGGCAACCAACGGTAAAACTAAGATGTGGTGAAGTAGTGTTGAGGAGTTCCAATTCCATAGAAACATTAATATAATAATAGGTCTTTATCATGGTATTATCAGTTCGGCTTAATGAATTACTCACGACAATTATGTTAAGGAATGCTACCTAAGTGTCAATATTTTTTGCCAAAAGGTTAAAAGAGGTATGTGACTAAGGAAGATATTAACTAGATATAGGTAAAATGTACTTAGGAAAAGATGTGAATGTTTTGTATAAATGGAGATTAAATCGAAAATAAACAAATTCTACAGTGTGTAATCTTAATTGAAAGTTTGAGATGATAGAGAAAATAGAATAATATTTATATTTATAATTAGCGATTTCAACAAATCTTGTTAGTTTATGAAAATAATAGGGATAAAATAGCTTTAAATATATGTAATCGTAAATTGTGTGTGTTATTCTTAGTTTATTAGAAATGATATATTTATTAAATACCTATTTGTGTAATATAATCCCTCAACTAATGTAAAAAGAATTGAAAATCTTTGAGCCTGTCCTGGTTGAAGTAGTGGCCCTTTGGGCCAAACCAGGGCAGGATAAATAAAACGCATTGTCATTGGTCATTGATACTCTCTCTCTCTCCTCTCTCGTCTCTCTCTCTCTCTCACTCTCTCTCCTCTCTCCTCTCTCTCTCTCCATCTCCTCTCTCTCTCCTCTCCTCCCTCCGTCCTCTCTCTCATCTCTCTCTCCTCTCTCTCTTTCTCTCTCACCTCTCTCCTCCTCTCTCTCCATCTCTCTCTCTTCCTCTCTCTCTCTCCTCGTCTCTCTCTCATCTCTTCTCTCTCTCGTCGTCTCTCTCTCTCTCTCATCTCTCCTTCTCCTCTCGTCGTCTCTCTCTCTCTCTCTCTCTCTCTCTTCTCTCTCTCTCTCTCCCTCCTCTCTCTCTCTCTCTCCTCTCTCTCTCTCTCTCCTCTCTCTCTCTCTTCTCCTCTTCTCTCCCTGCTCGTCTCTCTCTCTCTTCTCCTCCTCACTCTCACACCACTCTCCTCTATCACTCCTCTCTCTCGTCTCTCTCTCTCTCTCTCCTCTGCTCTCTCCTCTCTCTCTCTCTCTCTCTCTCTCTCTCTCTCGTCTCTCTCTCTCTTTCACCCTCTCTCTCTCTCTCTCTCTCTCTCTCACCTCCTCTTCTCTCTCTACAGGTCACTCCTCTCTCCTCTCCTCTCTCTCTCTCTCTCTCTCCTCTCTCTCTCCCGCTCTCTCTTTCTCTCTCTCCTCTCCTCTCTCTCATCTCTCCTCTCTCACGTCTCTCTCTCTCTCTCTCTCTCTCTCTCTCCTCTCTCCTCTCTCTCTCGTCTCTCCTCTCTCTCACTCTCTCTCTTACACTCTTCTCTCTCTCTCTCTCTCTCTCTCTCTCTCGTCTCTCTCTCTCCTCCCCCCCCCCCCCTTCACCTCTCACTCTCTCTGCTCTCCTCCTCTCTCGTCTCTCCTCTCGTCTCTCCTCGTCCTCTTCTCAGTCGCTCATCCACTCCTCTCTCCTCTCTCTCTCATCTCCTCTCTCTCTCTCTCTCTCTCTCTCTCTCTCCTCTCTTCTCTCGTCTCTCTCTCGCTCTCTCTCTCTCTCTCCTCTCTCTCTTCTCTCTCTCTCCTCTCTCTCTCATCTCCTCTCATCCTCACACTCTCCTTACACTCTCCTCTCGGTCCCTCTCATCACCTCTCATCACCTCTCAGCTCTCTCCTCTCTCTCCCCTATCTCTCTCTCTCTCCTCTCTCTCCCCCATCTCTCCTCTCTCCTCCTCCTCTCTCCTCTCTCTTCGTTCTCTCTCGTGCTCTCCTCTCTCTCCTCTCTCCTCAGCACTCTCTCTCTCTCCTCTCTCTTCTCTTTATCTCTCTCTCATCTCCTCTTCTCTTCTCTCTCTCTCTCTCTCTCTCCTCTCTCTCCTCTCCTCTCTCTCTCTCTACTCTCTCTCTCTCTCCTCCTCTCTCATCTCTCTCTCCCTCTCAACTCTCTCTCTCTCGATCTCTCTCTCTCTCTCTCTCTCTCTCTCTCTCTCTCTCCTCCTCTCGTCTTCAACTCTCCCTCTCTCTCTCTCTCTCTCTCTCTCCCTCTCTCTCTCTCCTCCTCCTCTCTCTCTCCTCTCTCTCTCTCTCTCTCTCATCTCTCTCTCCTCTCTCGTCTCTCTCTCTCTCGTCTCTCTCACGTCCCTCTCCTCTCTCGAGGTCATTCTCTTCTCTCGTCATCCTCTCTCTCTCTCTGTGTGGTGTGTGTGTGGTGTGTGTGGTGTGTGTGTGTGTGTGGTTGTGTGTGTAATAATACTTGTCAGCATCACACAAGATTCTGTTGTTCAAGCTCGGAGGCATCGTGAAACCGATACGATGGCCTATGCCATCTTGATGAAAAGGATTCGTAACAACCACTCCATACTTCAAGACTACCCGTCCATTTCTCAGGTACATTTCAGCAGAAAATAAACATTGACAATAAAATAAGCTGTTGTCTCTCCTATTTTGATTTTCGAATATAGTTAATTCCCCAGCCAAATCGAAAAACCCCTTTAATTCAAAAGGTCATAATTCACTCAACCCTACGCCGATTACCTACAGTGTCAAACACTTCGTACATCTCACCAGCCCCAACAACCCAGACTACCCAACAAGAAGTACAGCCTACCCTACCCCAGTCCGCAGAAAAACCTACCCCACCTTTTTGTCCCCGAACCCACATACACCCGCCCACAACCCGAAGCCCATCGATGTAGACAAAAGCTTAGAATTATGCTCCCACCACGAAACCCCATGGATTTGTGTTGTAGATCAACCAAAAGGATACGTCAGCCAGACAAACCACTAGCTATTCGTCATTTAGCCCGGTCGAATCAGACCGATTTGTCACTACAGGCATTAGCAAACACGCATAGAAGGACGCAACCTCCGCCTACTCTCTAAGGACTCGAGTAACGTCGACCTGCACCTGGTGCAGGAGCAGTACAATGTGAGCTATTCCTACATCAAATTTGAAAAAAATATTCATTGTTTAGATAAACATTTCAATTTTCAGTATGTAATTAAACGTATTGTGATGAATTTCAAGAGCACGGAAGGTTCTTTTTTCTTATTTTGGTAAATTAAACTAACACCGCTCCTGTATGACAGGAACCCTCTCTTTCTCACACCTACTGGACATTAATTTATGTTAGAATAGCCACTGAAAGAAGAGGTGACCCTTACAAGAAACCAATTAGAGAGGTATAAAATACTTAACTATTGACTTCCAACAGATTAAATGCATTTAGAAAAATCCACTTTACGTACATTCTAATAACCTTATGACTTCTAATGTGGAGTACAGACTCAGAGAAGAAACGGCATACCGTAAGACGGAATCACTTGAGTCCGGACCCAGTGAAACGATGTTCTTGTTATGTTTTCTGAAGTATAAAACACTTAAATGTGTTAATATAAATTGTCAGAAATAAATGTTGTTTTCTAGATAAGATTTCGTTTAAGTTTTGAATATATCTGGTTGTATTTTACCAACTTTTCCACAATTTTAAAAAGGAAATAAACTGAAAAATTCTTCAAATTTGTGTTTGATGAGTAATGAGTAGTAGGTATTAAATTAATGTTTTTTTAAAGCTTATGTGTGGTAACACCGATTTAAATTTCTAATTGCAGCCTATTAAGAGCTAGATGTGGGTTTATATGTCACCCCTTAATTTGTATGATTTTAGGGATGACGAACCTGAAAAAGAATCATGAAGAGCAAATTAGAAAACAAAAAAAAAATTTATAACAAGAAACCCAAAGAAAAAAAGAAAGAAAACGTTCACGGAAAACATTGAAGAAAATCACAGTCTTAGTGCCATTGACATTAATATAATTCGTACGAAATAGTACAGTATGAAGGGGGATATTTCCCAGGTACTGTTGAAGACGTAAGGGAACCCACAACTGTAGACGTAGAACATGGAATATTCTGTTAGAAACAATGATTGTGAGTGGGCTGAATTGGAAATGCCCAGACAAAAAGGATGCATGCTGATATAATAATAGTGATGTTCTTGACAAAAAATGATGTATCAGTTCTAGTGAATTTTCTAAGATTTTGCTGTTTCAAGGTATAGAAAATGGCAAAAGAAGATGTAGATGACTCAAAAGATATGACAATAATTCAGTGTAGAGCCAAGTTTTTTTTTACACAAAAACTAATTTTCATTAACTTTATACCTACCCCCCCTAGATTTAAAATATGTTGTGCCCATTTTAACCGAAATTGTACAAAGTAAAAATAAAATAAAACAAATACATGAAAAAGTTTGATTTCCCAAAAAGTAAACTTTTTTTCCTCTATTTTAAGTATAAATTAAGCATGTCTTGATAGGACTAAGCATGGCCTATATATAGACATTAAGAACCTCTGGGTCAATTTTTTCAGTTTTGTCATCATTTTCCCTTCGTAACCCACACAAATATGGGAATGTTCCAACACCAAAAATGTCAATTTGAAGAGGAAATATTTGTGTTTATCACCCACGAGTTTTTGATACTGTTCTAATAACATTGAAATGGGCTCAAGTATCCCCGGTTCATGGAGTAAACATTTTAAGTTTTACACAGTTTAAACCCTACCAGTTCATCATCCATTTGTACTGTATGGTCTGTGATAACACAACATTGGTATTCCCCAGAAAATCAAGTCATCATTGGAAATGAAGAACACGGCAAGCAGTGGTGTGTGAAAATTACATACTACTCCAAGTGCCTGGACGAGAACGGCCCGCTTAAGCAGACAACAAGTGCGACGGGCTGCAGGTGGGAACGGTGGTCACTTTTCAGGTGGAGGTCGAGGTCAAGAACTGTCCCAAGGATCCCAAGGAATGGAAACCACTCGTTCCAGATTTATCCTGTTGGCATCATGAGTCCCTGATTGTTGACCTGGAGAATGCTGTGTTTTCTTGCTCCTGTGAGCACTCCGCAACCTTGTAAGTCACTTCTCATTTCAAGTGTCAACATTTATTCAATACTCTAAAATTAAATTGTGACATACATGAAAGGCAAAGGAAATATAAACAAAAATGTTCGTTTTGAATACTATATACTATACTACTATATTTTCTGTAATATGAATCCTAAATTATTTTAGGTCTTACAGGGTAATATGTGTATTTTGAACAAATACTAACAATTGTTTGTACTTTTGGATTGAACATTTCTGATCATTTGGGGTAACTATTTGATATTTAAGAGATATACATTCCTGGGTAAATCTCAAACTGAAAAATCAAAATATATGCATTTTTTATTCTTCTTCTAATGCAATGGTTCATTTCCACCTTTTAAAACACCTGTATCGTCAGTTATATTCGGCACACATATCATTCTAGAGCACAGAAAGGCATATTGCAGCAAGTTGCAAAAATGTTAACTGGTTTGTGTAACTAAGTTTAACTGAAATGACGGTTTTAGTGATCGAATCATTAATTAAGACATACAATATAAACACTTCTACACCATAACATGCGATAGTGTGCCCTTCCCACACATTGGGTTGATCCAATATAAAATGTTGAGCTTAGCTCCATTTCATCTTCCACTCAGTGCAGTACCTATATAAAATCTGACACTGTCACAGACTTCTGACTCCTGGAATCTATAGTGTACGTCCGTCAGAAGAAATCAAATCTGATGGCGACGAAAACGTGCAGAATGAACTCACTGTATCGTATCAACATCACAGACTACACCTAAACTACAGAAAAAGGTCTGTCTGGTTTATCCAGCAGGCACTCAACGCAAAAACGTTTCCAGGAAAAAAAAATGAGGTTCCAGACAACTGTGATTTGATAGTGGACATAGAAAAAGGCCCCATTTTTGTTCCTAAAATGTACTTGCCCGTTCCTTTGTTGAGAACGATCTTTCAGCAAGTACATGTCCAGTAATACTGAATGATTTAAATATAATAATAATCATTTACAAAAAAAAGTAATTTAAAAAAATTGAAAAATTAGGAAGGAGGCGGAAATTCTTGGACCCCCCTCGCTGGCCGTTATTGATTCAGCGTAAAAATATATGAAGAGATGTTCTCATTGTCCTCATCAGGAGCACAATCGAGTGCACTACAATGTTCAACACACGAACCAAAAGCACGGCGGAGTGAGCAACTGAGACTTCAAACATAACGTAGCTGGTGGTGGGAAGGATTGATCCAATTCAAATGTTGAGCTTAGCTCCATCTCACTTTCCACTTAGTGTAGCGTCTGAAATCTGCTCTGAACGGTTTTTTTAAAATGGAGCTAAAATCAATATTAGGATAACACTTTCAGTAAAAACGAACAGCAAAAAGACAATAAACCATGTTGGATTCATGGTTATAGTTATGTTTATGTATACAAAAACACATTCATTCCAGCTAGTAGATTAAAACTACTGTCCGCTGGTCTGTGGGAGGGCCAGCTCCAAAGAGAAACAAAATACAATTCTGAACGATGAGTTATTACAATTCCACAGTGTAACGGCAAGACCAACAACATTTGCTTGTTTATAAAGCTTTCCTTGTCATATCTCTTACGAATATTAAATATTTGTTTTGAATGCATTATCCATTCATTATCTTTGTGTGCACTATTAATTTTATAATCTATGCTCATTGTAAAATGAATGTCCGTCATTACTTCGTTATATTACTGTGCGGGTGCCTGTCGTAAACTGACCAATTAATGAAAACAAAATAATCTAATCCCTTTATATAATAATATAGCCCTATTAAGATAGTCTATCTAAAGCGCTAAAACGTATAATCTATATTTGGACATGTTGCAAATAGTCCTCATTGACCAAGTTCTGTGTAGCTTGAACAGGTCAAGTATATGTGTTTTAATGTAATGAGTAAATACATTTTGAAGTGATTTGTTTTTTCTTGTTGTTACTAATGAAAAAACAAAAAACGCTTTCATGTTTTACCTAGATATCTACGCTTGTGAATCGATATTATATTAGTGTGTAAAGACTTGTCTGAAACTGATAGTAAACGTTATGTCCACAGGGGTACAAGGAGCTTGCGCGCCCGAGTGCTCAGGTGTCGGCACTTACAAGTGCGGGTTTTGCGAGTGCGACAGCACTCACTTCGGGCGCAAGTGTGAGTGCGGGGGGGTGACAAAACACGACAGCCCGACAAAGGACATCGACAAGACGGCCGGCTGCAGGCCTGACAACACGACTGTCAACGACTGCTCGGGCCGTGGCACATGTGTTTGCGGCCAATGTAACTGTGACAGCACAGCTCAACCCTGAGGAGGTTAGAGAGCAGTACTTTTACTATCATACAGTCTTTCTATTAGAGGTTTTCAGTATACATTGGCGAATTTTAACATTATATGTACGATTGCTTGGGCCGTGGCACATGTGATTTGCGGTCAATGTGACTGTGACACCAGACCCAACCCTGAGGAGGTTAGGGAGCGGTACTTTTACTATCATACAGTCTTTCTATTAGAGGTTTTTCAAGTGTACATTGGCGAAGTTTACCATTATGTGTACTTTACTTTCATTACGTTAGTGTTAATAATTTCGTTGTAGCATTTATATTAAGTTTACTTTTGGGAGAAGGGGAAGATCATGAGGAGATATTTTAATATCTGCAGGGCCCGTACTCAGCTTTTGGCGGGGCCCCGGAAAAGGAATTCGGCCGGTCTCCGTTTGTCCGTTGACACGGTCTCTACAAATAAACGTCTGGCGGAGTCCTAACCAGATCCCCTGAGGGTCCAGGCCCCGGTAAAATT
Source organism: Homalodisca vitripennis (assembly GCF_021130785.1). Lineage (NCBI taxonomy): Eukaryota > Metazoa > Arthropoda > Insecta > Hemiptera > Cicadellidae > Homalodisca > Homalodisca vitripennis. The sequence goes on from NW_025784156.1 coordinate 34,222, forward strand.
GTCCGAAAAAAAAAATATTTAAGTACGGACTTGACTATCAATATAGTCCACTTATAGTCTAATTTTAAAAGCTTATTCAGTTTATATACCATTTAATTGTGTAATTGGCTAGAGGAAAGTTTTAAATCTTAAGATAAAGTAATTGATTGACTTAAATCTGAAAACAGTCCCCTTTTGTATAATTCCGTCTTCTTTTTTGCATCATTGATTTATTCGACATACCTTTATTTTCCTACTTCCTAGAAACATTTCGAGGTTGAGGCCAGGATAATAAAGTAGTATTGCTTGCGAAATAAAGTTCTAGAGTACTTTCAACATTCCAAATTGAATATCTTTCATAGAAGTGTATTGTAAAAATAAAACACTTTTTTAGAATGTAGAAAGTTTAAGTTGGACAATGAATTATTTTACAGAAAAATATCAGGCCCGTTCTGCGAGTGTGACAACTTTTCTTGTGGCCGCCAGAATGGGCTGTTGTGCTCCGGCTGGGACCACGGGCAGTGCGTGTGTGGCAAGTGTGTGTGTGCCTCAGGCTGGACAGGCAGTGCATGTGACTGCCCTGCCACCAACGACACTTGTATACCGCCCGAGGGTGGGAAGATCTGCAGGTGGTCGGGGAATCTGCGTGTGCGGCACGTGCATGTGTGACCAGGATGACAAGGGTGGTTTCTACGGCGGCAGCTACTGCAACAAGTGCTCGGTGAGTTTGTTGTGTCAGGAACGGTTCTATTACTCCAATGATCGTTGGCCCCACCGACCTCATGTGTTTCATTCTTCTAAAATTGTACAAAATAAATAAGGTCGTTGGTCCAACGAACCATATGTATTTCATTTACTGGTATAGGTTCGTTGGGTCAACGATCAGTGGTGTAATTGAACCATGAATTAATATTAAGCAACAATAATTTTAATGTTTTGTTGGGCCAACGCACCTAAATTAAATAAATGTTAAAAGAGAGCTGATTGATTATGACCGGGCGTTGGCCCACGACCTACGCAGCTGTATTAACTCGTTTAATCAGTCAGATGGTGGATTAGTCCACTGGTTCAGTCACTGTCTCCCTCTAGGCTCACTTGCAAGACAATCTTTTAGTTTTTTAGTAATCCAGTAAATACAGTGTGGTTCTCTGGATACTAATGTATGCAGAAAATATTTAATAGCTGATACAGAAAATCCAATAAATATTAACTATTTAAAACTTAATGATAAAATATCAGTAGCAATATCTGTTATTATATCAGTATTTATAATAAGATGATATATTGTTTTCATCATTACTTGTTTAATACTTATAGTACAAGGTTGATTTAAAGTGTAGGTAATTTTGTATATAACCAAAGGTTAGGTTAATATAATTTGCTGACAGTGATTTATCTGGTTAACAAGTCGGTAAAAAATACTACTAATAATAATACGTAATATATTCGAGTATATGCTGTTAGCAGTGCAAATAATTATAAGACAGAGTAGTAGTAATTTACTATTTATCATTATTTAAAATACTTGTGAAACCTATCTTAATTATTTTTTTACTGAAGTAGGATTCTCAGAGCTGTGTATTGTGTGTGTGTATATATATATATATATATATATATATATTATATATATATATATATATATATATATATTCTTTATCGGAAAAAAGGCAAATTGGACTATGGAACAAAAAATACTAAGACCGGATTAAATTTCAACGCTCGTTAATATATCATTTTTAACTTATTTTCTTGATCGTGGCAAGACGGCAAAACTCAACATTGGAGTCAGAAATATAATTAACTTGAACCAGAAGTGCTGATACTGGTGCAAAACCTACGAAATTGTGTGCGAAACCATGGGTAACTGCTTAGTACAATTATAATAACATAAAATACTAAAACACGAACTAAATTTATAATTTGCAAACATTTTGCAAAAAAAGTTGTTCAGTTTCACACACCGCGTTAGAAACTATGCTTAAACACTTAAATTGTTAAATGGCCTTTCTGTGGGTACCGTCTTTAGTCAACCTATCTTAAACCGCAACAATATTGCAACTGAGGGTTGGTGAGACCGAAAATTTCAAGAATTTCATTGTGTAAGCATTATTTTGATGTGGATGTCAATATGCTAAGTAAGATGTTTGTTATGACACTGGTATGTAAGCCGAACAACTAATCTTTTTACTATAGGCCTAGTATATGTCCTGATATAAATTTATTAAAGGGAAAACACCATAGGCTCTACCTATTATAAACGGAATAAAAATTAATTGTTTATGATTCGATGCTACAGTCGATAGTCCATTTTTCTCATTAGCCATCATAGTGTAAAGCTAGAACGAAAGAAAACCTTTACTTCAAATTAAAATTATGGATAGAATTTAATAAGCGGCCTACACTCGTTATTCGGTTGTTTTTAATCGAATGGTTCGATGTTTTTATACGAAGGAATAATTTGATACTACAATATTGATTTAATTTAGCACATGATTTCAACTTTTTTTTGTTCTCTTTTAATCCTCAGCTACAGCTATGTAGGCTTCGATGTTGCAATGTTTCATTTTCAAAGTACACACACTTTTCCGTGTTAATGTGTACATTATTGGCCCTCCCCGGGATTTGAACCCGTGATCTCTCAGTTAGAGAGCCGAGACTATACCCATTAGTCTACGGAGGAGGACAAATTTCAACTTATTAGTTATAGTAATTTTGATGTAAACAATAAACAGCAAGAAGTAAACTAATATTTTGAGACTTAAAAATTGTGCTTGTTTAAGTGGCTTCAACATGTCAGTTTGGCTCCTGGTAACCCATAGAGAGAATTCTATTCTCAAAAGCGGTTACTTATTGATATCAAGCTGGGCAAGTTATAAATATTGTAAAGTTTCTTTAATATCTAAGTCTAGACCATAGTTGGTTTTGCTGTTTTGTGATGCTAGTGTTAAATTAAACGTTTTTTAAATTGTAATATACGAGTTTGTCTTGTTACGGTAATTTATTATAATTCGTATTATGTACAATTTTTACACATCGAATTGTTCGATAAAAACATCCGAATAACGATTGCAGGCCGCTTATTAGACTCCCCCTAAATGATTAGTAATTACATCAAGGTTTGTCACGGAGACAACAGTTTAAGTTTACATTTTTGAACTTCAAAGAAAGCTAATTAAGTTGCATGTAGAACTGTACTTCTTTCTGTGACGTCAAGCACATTTATTCAGGCCTCCATTGACTGATGAAAAATAATTGCTTGAGGTCTTATAAGAATTAGAATTTGAAAATAGCAATAATCATTATCTACTTTTCACTAAACACTTTGCATTCCTAAAATAGTAGTTTATCACAAAATACACTATCATATTTATAGCTAACAGCGTACCATAACATATACATACCGTTTAGCAGATTAAACTAGTATAGAATTCCCATTACAAGATATGATAACTTACTGTAATGCCTTCTCTCACATCCCATTAACAATCAACATTATTTCTATATTAGTTTCTAATTTAAAGTTGGAAAAAATAATGCCACATAAGTTTTTGCAGTAAATATAGCACCCATTAAGTGTTTATGATTTATATAGATTTCTGTAATGTCTTGTAAACGTAGTTTATGTCTATCTGAATAGATGTACGAAAAATTTATAAATGTTTCGACCACTAAACAATGGATTTTTGAGAATTCCCTAACACTTCTGTAATCGATCCTGTATTTTAAAAGTTTACTTGTGAAAGGAATGGGGTCATTGACCCAACGAACCATATAAGTAATTATTTGTAATTACATTATGGATCGCTGGGCCAACGATCCGTTTAGGTTATATTTTGCTTTATTAACCCTTTGAATGCCACAAGGCAAAAATTTTACTACAAAAGAAATGCACTAGCAACTATAATGCAAGTCAGATGCGAAAAATGCCAGGGAATAATATAAGAAGTATTACTGGGCTTCAGGAAAAAGAATATATTTTTTTAACTTTTCATACTATTTTTATGAAAACAGGTATCAAAATGTTTGTAATAAATTGTATTACAATAAAATGTTACAAAACAAACGAAACAACAGAAAAATAATATTAGTTTTTGGCATGTCAAAACCAAAAAATTTATGAAGCAATTTTTATTTTTTAGTTTTTATTTTTTTTACAAATTAATAAGAAACAATTTTACCATGGGAACAATTTTTTAAATATTCTTTATAACACTGTTAATGTGAAAAAATAATGGGTTAACTTTTTTATATAATTACTATAGTTACATAAAAAATTTTTGAAATTATGTACGTTATAAAAAAAAAAATCATTTTTCAAAATCGGTAACAAAACACTAAAAGAAAAATAAATAATGCATTACTTACATTTATCCGTTGGTTCTAAAGTCCAATATCCAATACAGTATATAGTCTACATATTTTCCCAAAAAATATGTACACACACACACACACACACACACACACACTCAAGCAATTCATTTGCACACGTTTTGGGAGCACACACCATTGCAGCCTTCTCCACACTGTAAACACACTGTTTCTAGACCGCTTTCTTCCCTTTTTTTTGTACTCTGCTCCACTCTTGGTGCAGACCCAACAAGTTTTTTTCTTTTTTTAGCTGGTAATTTTTCAAGGCACCTTGATTTTCGGTTATTTCCACCAGACTCTGTAGCTGCTTCTTGTGCCTCAATCCAATCATCTGTAATTGAGTCAATTATGCTGACTACAAACTTGTAACGTGACATTGGTTTTTGTCTATTATTAATCTTAAGTTCCTTATAAATAATGTAGGAATTCAACACCATTCGTGAAAACGTGTTAAAAATTTTTTTTCCAGTATTTCAAAGTTCTCCTTTCGTCGAGATATGTGTATAACGCTGTATATGTGTATAAGATCAGCGCTAGCATGCAAGTGGAGTAGACGTGTGTGATCTCGGCTCCGTGAGTTTTTTATCTGTTATCAAGGTTTATGTAAGAGTTTATTTGGAAAATTTGTGCCCGTTATGTTACTTTGGATGTCAACTCTTACCTATTAAGTTATTTGTCAGTTAATGTGCTTTTATAAACCTAATTGCTGTGATAACCACTACACCTCGTGCAAAGTGAGGTTAGTTGAGTTGGGAGCTGAGACGCCAGTTAGGGCACGCAAGTCAAGTCAGCTGTGGTGACGTATCTACTGTACTGTCGTCTGTCAACTGCAGTCTGTCGTCTGCTGTCATGAGTGAAAACAACAACAAGTCTATTGTGCGTACCCGTGCTCAGAGTGCCAGTGATATGCAAGTCAAGTCAGCTGTGGTGACGTATCTACTGTACTGTCGTCTGTCAACTGCAGTCTGTCGTCTGCTGTCATGAGTGAAAACAACAACAAGTCTATTGTGCGTACCCGTGCTCAGAGTGCCAGTGATATGCAAGCTATTGATGAAAAACTAGATCTTATTCTTTTAAAATTTCTCATATTGAATCGGACAGTGCCTTATTTAAATCTGATAATAAAAACAATAAAAGAAGATAACAAGAAGTTTGCTGCAGACATCAACCAAACTCTAGACTTTTACTCCAAAAGGCTGACCGATATTGAAAACGATGTAGACCTTCGAAGGGCGAAATAAAGACCCAGGGTGAAAATATCGAGTTGTTAAAAAGTGACAACGTTTCTCTGAGGCGAGAGGTGTCAAGTTTGAAGAAAAAACTTAACGCTAATGCACAGTATTTGAAGAGCAACTGTTTGGAGATACAAGGTGTTCCTGAAAAGAAAACTGAGAATGTGACCGAGTTGGTGATAGCAGTAGCTGATGTCTTGGGATTCAAGATGACTCCTACAATGATTGACGCGGCGCATCGCCTGGCAGATGTTCCTGGGAGAAACTGGTCCACGGCATATCATCGTGAAGTTTTTGTCGCAGGTTCGACATGGAGCAAGTACGTCGCCTGGCCATCAAGAAAAAAGGTTTCTCTCTGCTTCTAACTTGGGCTTCTCCAGTGATCTGTCCGTTTATGTGAACCTGGCGATGACTCGTGAAACAAGGATTCTTCTGTGGGCGGACACTCGCAAATTGAAGGACGAGCTGCGTTTCAAGTTTGCATGGATCACCGCTGCCGGAAAGATGTTCCTGAGAAAATCTGACGGAGATCGACCTGAGCTGATAGAGGACCACTCGGACCTGGAGCGCCTGAGACGAGCACCGCGGACTGGACCACGGATGGAGGAAGGGAATAACACCAATGGTTAAGCTGCCGGCTGTCATCGCATCGCCAACGTATGTTTTGTTATTATTTATTATCTATTTGTTCCTTTGTGTATATTTACTGCATGTGTTATTTATTTGTCTTATTGCATTGCCTAGGTGCATGTGTGTATATATATATATATATATATAATATATATATATATATATATATATATATATATATATATAATTTCAATAGACATTGAATCGCAAAAATTACTTGCTCCGCCGGGAGTCGAACCCGGATCTCTCACTTGCCGGGTGAATGTGCTACCATTACACCACAGAGCGCTTACTTTTTCCGATTCAATTATTTTGTATTTGGCCGTATCTGTCACATATGCGTTTAAATAAGCAAACTAACATATGATCGGAAGACCAAATACCTGTTCAAAACGACTTTTATTTACATTAAATTGTATAAAATGGCAATAGCCTTATTTATATATATATATATATATATATATATATATATATATATATATATATTTTTTTTTTTTTTCTAATTTATTACTTTATAAATGTGTAGTAACTTAAATATTTATTATCAAAATGTTAGAGGTCTTAAGACCAAAACTTTATCTTTTTAGATTGGGAGTATTAAATAATAGCTATAAAATTATTGCACTCACAGAAACCTGGCTTAATGAATCTATAAGTAACTCTGAACTGTTTGATGATAGCTATAATGTATACAGGAGAGATAGAGTTGGTTTGGGTGGGGGTGTCTTGTTAGCTATAAAAAATAATTTAAAATCTAGTCGTATTCATACTTTAGAAACTAATGGGGAACATATATGGGTGCGAATTAATTTAACAAAATCTCTTTCAATTATTTCTAGGCGTAGTATATTTCCCTCCTAATTAAAAAATAGCATTGTACAAAGAGTTTTTCGAAAAATTTGAATAATTCAACCTTTCTAAATGCGATAAAATTTTAGTCATGGGTGATTTCAATTTACCCATAACTGGAATCAATTTTACTTTGACTGATGGGGGAGAAATTTGTAGACAGTTAATGTTTTTTATGCAAATGTTTGACCTTAAATTAAAAAACAACGTGTTAAACTGTTTCCGGGAGAACCTTGGATTTAGTTTTGACTGATATAGATTTAAATGTGTTTTGAAGAAGAGCCTTTGGTTAAGTTGGATCGTTATCACCCGCCATTGCAAATTGTTTTTGAGTGTATTGTAAATAAGACTAAAGGTTCGCCTATGTGCAATGGCAGGTTTAATTTTAAAATAGGAGATTACTTGGCTCTTTACAATTCAATCAACTGTTTAAAACTGGGAAGGGGGTTTTAGGTACTAGTGATGTAAATGACGGTGTTCATATTTTTTATAATTTATTGTATTCCAAAATTAACGAACACATACCTGTAACAAAGCAGAAAAAAATTAAATATCCAATCTGGTTTTCATACGGTACAATTCAAATAATTAAAAGGAAAGAACGATTACGCAAAACAATATAAAAAATTAAAATTTGAATACTTGTTGAATGAATTTAAATTAATTAGAGCTGAATCAAAGCGGTGTATTAAAATTGATTATCTAAATTATACTTCCTCTTTAGAGCAAGACGTAGTAAACAATCCGATGTCATTCTGGAGTGCGGTGAGGAGGTTGAGGTCGACTGATAACAGAACTACAACAATGACAGTGGACGGGGGGTGAGGTGTGGAGGGTAATGCGGAGATAGCAGAGGCCTTTGCTCAGTATTTTCCAGTCGGTGTACGATACCTCTGCTCTGGACTGTGATCAGCTGGCTGGCGCGGCGTTGCGCTCAGCTCTCCTGTTCATTCAAACATTCCTTCCTTCTCTCTGGGTGCTATTACTGATCAGGAGATGTTGCAAGCATTTATGAAACTCAAGTCCAAGCGATCATTTGGTCCAGACGGCATACCATATTTTATTTTTAAAGGATGTTTTGAATTTTTAATTACAACCTTTAAAACACTTATTTAATGTTTCAATTAAAACAAATTATTTTCCAGACCGGTGGAAACTAACAAAAGTGGTTCCAATATTTAAAAAAGGCTTGAAGAGCGATATAAAAAACTACAGACCAGTTGCTTTGTTGTCAACTCCAGCTAAGCTATTCGAATCAATTTTATACAGTAGAATTTTCAACCACGTGCAAAATTATATTACACCTTTTCAGCATGGGTTTTTCTCTGGGCGCTCTATTAACACAAATCTATTAAACTTTTCAGATTACTGCTCATCAGTTTTTAGATAGAGGGAGTCAAGTTGACGTAGTTTACACAGATTTCTCTAAAGCATTTGACAAGGTCAATCATTTAGAACTATTAAAAAAATTATTATTTTTTTTTGGATTCTCTGAAAATTCTATTAAATTTTTTTCATCATACCTTGGCAAAAGGAAACAATTGGTGACATTTAATGGGATTCTGTCTAGTGAATTTGAAGTACAATCTGGTGTGCCTCAGGGTTCTAATCTTGGTCCGCTGTTGTTTATTTTATTTATAAATGATATTGTGGAATGTGTGAAAAATAGTAAAGTCTTGTTGTATGCAGATGACATGAAAATCTTCCGTGAGATTAAATCTTTAAACTATTGTAAATTACTGCAAGACGATTTGGATCGTTTGTTCTTGTGGAGCCAAACAGGCCTGCGATTTAACGCGGACAAGTGTGTTGTCATGAGGTACACTAGAAAAACTCGAAATGTTGTAAATTTTAATTACTTATTAAATGACACTATTCTATCCGTCTGTTCAAATTTCAAAGATTTGGGTGTTATTTTCGACACTACTTTTTCCTTTTCCAAGCATGTAATCGATATTTGTAAAACAGCGTACAAAATTTTTGGATTTGTATGCAGGTCGAGTCAATTTTTTAAAAAAGTATCTACATTAATACAATTGTATTTTTCCTTGGTTCGATCAAAATTGGAATTCGGATTTGTAATATGGAACCCATTTCAATATTATTTAATTGAAATGATCGAACGCTTACAAATAAAGTTTCTAAGGTTTTTGTACTTCAAAATATTTGGCATTTATACATACTTAATACCTTATTCTGAATTATTGACTTTGTTTGAGTTTGATAGCCTCCGTAGGCGACGTTGTGTGGGGTCTCTAGTTTTCTTGAAGAAGCTGATAACTGGGGAGGTGAACTGCAGTGTCCTGCTTGCCCGTTTAAACTTTAATGTTCCCCGCCCCTCGTCTAGAGCTCGAGCGTTGTTCAGTCCTCACTTCTCTCATTCAAATCTAGGTGCACATTCACCTATCAATACAATGATGCGGCTGTTACAATGCTCTGCCTGACCATGTTTGATATAGTGTCGTCGACCTTGACCTCATTTACCGCAATAATCAGACCTTGCTTTGAATAAAATCGTGTACCGAAGCACTTTCTTTTCCTCGGGTGTCCGGATCAGTGCGGGCCGACGAAAAGCCGGATAGGCCTTGTATTTTCTTACAAGGCCATTGTCTGTGTTGGCGCTTGGCCCAGGAACGCTTGGACATCTGGGGTTTGGGGGTTGTTAGGGAAGCTGAGGCGGTGTTGAAAAAAGCCAGAGCCAAATAACTCTTTTAAAATATACAAAGCTGTTATTGTATCCGAGTTTAAGGTTCATTTACACTATTTAATAAATGTGTTATTTATGATATTATTTAATTTCTATTATTGTGTTCATTGTTTTTTTATGTTTTTATATATATATAAATGTTTTATATTTTTAAAAAAATTTTCGGTCTAGGTAAATAATATGTAATTATACTGAGGTAATGAGGTGTTTGTTGTTATTATTATTGCTGTTGATAGGCATAATTTATTTCAATGTACAATTCTTTAATTTAGGGCATGAAGAGCATGGACTTGATTTAAGCATAAGTGTTGTAATTTTTTAGCATTTGTTAGCTAGTAAGAATAAAACTATTAGTTACATATGAATTGATATGTTACAATATAATTGGATAACTATCTGTATTGTAACATGTAAAAATCTAAATAAATAAATAACACCATAGCGAATGAGTCTATCCCACTCATATATTTGTTATAATCTAAGACCATTTCAGGTTTTTTTTCTGTAGTTACACGACCATGCCTTCTTTTCGAATGTTCTACTTCTTTTGGTTTGGAGTTTGAAGAAACAAGAATAACTGGTTTTTTTGTGACTTCTTTTGTCTGTATGCTAAAGTTAAAATTTCATTTTGCTTACAATAAACTTTTTGTCCCACCTGTAACTGAACTTTAACAGCATCGGGTAGCCCTTTTTTGTTTTTCCGAATTGTGCCAGTATGGAAAGTGTCATTGTTGTAAAGCATTTTTACCAAGGGAATGCTGGTAAAAAAATTATCAGTGAAAATATGGTAGCCTTTTTTTAGGCAGTTGCACATTGTAAGAAGTTTTTTTTAACCACATAGTATGAAAGACCAAATTGCTTGATTTCTTCCCTGTTTTCCTGGTAATTTTTTCCTTTGTAACAGAACAAGCTCAAGCAGTAATTAGAAATTGAATCACATAAGACCCACAATTTAATCCCCCAACGGTGGTGGTGTTTGTTGGGGAGATATTGCATCAGCGACGTTTGGGACTTAGTTCCTATTAGTGTTTCGTCAACAGACAGCTGTTGGTGTCCTACATAATAGCGTTGAAACAGAGAATTGCAGTGGTCTATAATAGGCTGAAATTTTTGTGTAGGGTCATAGTCAGGTTCATTGTTTTGGGAAATGTTGTGTTGTCAATAACATGGAAAAAATTGTAAAATAGTCTGAAATCTATTGCGTGTAAACATATTTTGGAACCATGGTGTAAATTGTGATTTGATTTTTGTCCAGTAAGAAGCTATGGTTGGTTTTTTTATAAGACCCATGTTGAGGATAACAGCAATGAATGCCCTTGTTTCTGAATAGGAGACGGGAAGCCATCCTTGCAAGCAGCTATGAGCTGATATAATTTCTCCATTGCTAGTAATTATTTGATTAGCATATCTGTTGGTTTCAGTGACCAACATAGTGATAAGACTTTGTGTAAAAAATAAATTAAAGTAGTCAATAGGAGATGCAGTAACTGGAGGGCTATGTTTAGGGCCAGGTGTCTCGTTAAAAGAAAAGTCATGAATAAAATTAGTGTCTCCTTCATTGATTGCCTGCCAAATTTCATTACCTTCATGATCGTCATTGTCTGATTCAGACGAGCTGTCACTAAAGACTCGCCTGTCAACTGTAGGCCTAGGTAACGTAGGTCTTGTCGAGGGCCCAGGTTGAACTAAAGTATCACTGTCACATTGAGAGCCTATGGTCGGGGAATTACGACTCACAAATCTCGGTTGAGTGTCTTGTTCTGGTGTGTAAGTAGGGTCTTCATCAGTGTCATCAAAAGTATCGGACAATGAAAAGTTTGAATCGTTATCACTACCCGACAAATCACTCAGTAGTTGTCTGTCCACTTCACTTACAGTTAAGTGATCACGATCCATTTCTGAATGTCTATTATTAATAACACATGAAAAGACAGTCATAATAACTACTAAAACTTACAAAGATATCAATTTAACAAAAGCATTTTAGAGATCCTAACCTCAAAACGATGTAAACACAACCATGTGACCGAACAGACTGCTATACGTAGCGAGTTGCTTACGCGCCAACGATGCCCCGGCTGATCACCGCCAGCTGTTGTTGCTTCTATTATTCTGTGTTTTTTTTTATCTTCACTAATATAAAGTACTATGTGAACTATTATTTATCTATTGCAGGATAGTTGACAAATAAAACAATATTGGTTGTGAAAAGAATTCATGAAAAATAAAGCGTTAAAAATTACGATAACAGACGGCGACGACGGATCGTCGCCTGGCACTTTTCGCACAGTTAGTCGGCGACGATCTCGCCGTGGCACTTTTCGCAAGGGTTTTTTGGCGACGATATATCGTCGCCGTGGCACGCAAAGGGTTAAACAAATCGGTCTGATTACACCACCGATCGTTGGCCAACGACCCTCTTATTTGAAACTAAACTAATGTTTGGGTCATTGGGCCAACGTTTGGTAGAGTAATCGAACCATACCCGTCGATTATTTTCTATAGAGTCAGTAAGATTCAGATTCTACACACCTTAGGTGTATTTAGAAATTTAGCAGCTTATTACATTGACTTCATTTTAAAACATTTCACACTAATACTAATGATTTTAATATAAATGGTATACACTTTTGAATTGTAATTTTAAAATCGAAAGATGAAAAAACGTAGACAATTTAAAGTGTGTTCTTTTTGAAAATGTATATAAAAATATTCATGTATATTGTTGACGTCTTTTTTTAAATATAACCCATTTTGTGTTGTATATAACTGAAAGAGCCCACAAAATGCTGCAAAATTAGCTTCTCTTAGCTCTCTAGGCTAGTTAGTAAAACCCTTAGAGCAAATTTCAAATATATGTATTTTTTGTCTTTTTGGTGAGTTTTTAGGAACCGTATTTCAATAATGTTTTGAGATGAAAATTTAAATTTAAATTTGTTTTGAGGTGAAATTGTATTTTTCTTAGTCTCAGTGCTTAGTATGAATATATCGAAACCATAGAGGCAAAATTTATATATAATCCCTGATAGACCAACGGCTCATTTTAAGTTGTTGTGTCATCTTCTTTTCTAAGGCATATTTAACAACCAAAAATTAGTCTCAAGGTATGTTTCTCTCACGGTGTGCCGCTAACTGTACATTTGGGTTGACTGTTGTTATAATTTGTGTGCTCTCCTTACAGACCTGCCCGAACAGGTGTAAGGAGTTCAAGGAGTGTGTTCAGTGTCTGGTGTTCAAGACAGGGTCTATCACGCCTGAGGAGTGTATCGCTAACTGTACCTTTGAGTTGACTGTTATGGATGTTGTAGAAGGTAAGTGAAAATATAGTGATCACTATCCAATAATTACTCTGCCTAGACATTTAATGAATAAAGTGAATGAACTCTTTTTACCAGCACTGTACCATTATGTTTTAGTAAGTATCCATACCAAAATTGTTAATTCATAAAAAAGTACTTATAGGCTACATTTTCAAATCAAAGGAGGTCCGTTTTAATATAGCACTTGAGGACTTGAATGTCATGCTGAACTATGCATTTGGAAGTAATAATAATGTTTTTGTAAAATTAAGTTGTTTTATTTCGTAAGAGCTTTTAGTCTCAAGAAATATATTTCAGTTATATGGGAGTAACATTCCACTATTTAAAATTTTAGCATCTACAATTGTTTTAACGATGCGATGGTGTAGGTTACAGTTACCAATAAATATTTACAATTCAGAATTTAAAATAAATTTAATGTAAATAGGGATCATTTACACATTCTTAGAGATCGGTATTGGAACCAAAGAAAAATTACATTAAAAATAAATTATAGTTTCATGCTACTATAGGTCTTCCATTCCAGTAATTTCATCTTCAGGCCGAAAGACCGAAGACCGAAAGAGTTTTCCCTTGAAGGTATTTCCTATATATTTCTTGATGAAATCTTTGATACTTTTGTGTGGAATTTAAAAGTGATTTATCCAAATCGAATATTTGAAAATACGTCCGACAGGACCAAGAGTTCTTCTACTAGCTATTTACTTTTACTTGTTTCCTCATTAATGTAAACAGGCCGAATTAAACCATGGAGAGATGGTTCAATATGCTGACGACACGACTCTGTGTATTAGATAAAAAAAAAACAAAACAAGTCTTGAAGTGAAGTCATTCATTGAGCTTAATTCATAGGGGAGATGGGGGGAGGGGGTACCTTTGAAACTGGGGGCACATTTGAACAAGTTTAAATTTCCCGCCATTTGATGAGCTAACTGCCTGATTTTTTTTCTACTTCTTCTTCTCATCTGTATGACCTAGTACACCTGTTTCCCTCCATTTTCTTTTAACCTTTGTATTCAGATGCCAGATAGGTTAGGTTTTAGCCACATTTTGTAAACTTTTTGAGTTTTGAGTTGTAAGACTGTCAGCGGAAGAAAGAAATTGAAGAATTTGACCAACCTTATATTCTAAGGTAAGTACATTTATTGAGCAATTTTTTGAATATAATAACATAAGATAATCTGTTCAACTAACTAAGAAAAAAATCAGTTTCTTCTACTGTGACATGTGGGGTACATTTGAACAAACATTGGGGGGTACATTTGAACATTCTAAAATTATTCATAAAAAGTTACTGGTTTTGTAAAAAAAGGTAAAAATATAAGAAAGGCCGAATTTTTTAGGTTATTTATTAGCATTTGTACAAGTTAAACAATTTATTTATTTTATTTTTTACTGGAAATTATTAAATATTAAGAGAATTGTTTTAAACCTAGAACATATAATGGTAGGCTATACATCAAGATAGAATAAGCATGAGGCCCTATTTTTTGTATTAGTTCCATGTTTATATTTTTAAATCTAGTACTTTTCTTACATTAAAACACACAAGTTGTCTTACGTCTTAAATCTCTTCATTAAAAAAAATTTGATATCAGCAGCCTAATATTGAAACAAACCTAATTTGATCTTACATTGTAGGCCTTGGCCTACTAAAACAATAAATTACTAACTTACATTATGTTTAGGGTAATAACTCACTTTTGTATTGTTTTCAGGTTACAATGGTTAGAAACTACATCAAGAAAAAAGTGGGCCCCAGAGATAAATGAGCGAGATGTGGAGGAAGCTGTTAAGCTTGTTTTGGAAAAAAACGTCCCAATACGTCAAGCAGCAGAAATCGTTTGGCCTTGGTTTCATACCATGTTATTCTATCGAATAAAAAAAGCAAAGGCTCTTCTAAAGACAAATTTACCATCTGAGCACACTGATATCCGAGTCCCTTCAGCACCCGCACCCCTTTTAACATTTAATAGCAAGTACACTTCTAACCAAGTATTTTCAGCTCAAGAAGAAAAATGCTAGAAGAATATATTATTACATGTTCTGCGATGAACTATGGTCTCACGTACAAAATCATTAGAGCTCTTGCATTTCAGTATGCAGAAAAATTGGGCCGATGTCCAAAAAAAATGGGAAGATAATAAAACAGCTGGTTTAGATTGGTTGAAAGGTTTTATGAAAAGACATAAAGATTTATCACTGATGAAAACCTGAAAACACAAGCTTAGCTAGAACATTAGGTTTCAATCGGAAAAAACATTGAAGAATTTCAAAAAAACTTAGATGATGTTTACAAAAAAACACAAATTTTCTCCGAGTGGACATTTACAATCTTGATGAAACTGGGATTAAAACTGTCGTGCAAGCCCCAAATGTTGTTAGCTAAAAAAGGCACTAAACAAGTAGGCCAAGTTGTGTCTGGAGAAAGAGGCAGCCTTATTACAATGGTTGCTACTGTTAATGCGGCAGGCAATACCATTCCTCCAGTTTTCATATTTCCCCGAGCTAGAACTACATGACAGTTTAATTGGTAGGTGCTATCAGTGGAAGCTTAGGACTTGTTAACTCCCCTACTAGTGGGTGGATCACTAATGCTTTGTTCCTCAAAGTGCTGGAGCACTTTGTGAAGTACAGCCACTGCTCAAAAGAATCACCAGTTTTGTTGATTCTCGACAACCACGAATCCCCATTGCACTCTGGATGCAATATTATACGCAAGAGATAATGGTATTTGTATTGTGACAATACCTCCTCATTGTAGCCATCGTGTCCAACCTCTAGATGTTTCAATTTTAGGACCATTTAAACAAAACTTAGCCACAGTTTCAAAATAAACTGGCTAACAAACAACCCCGGATTCTAAACTCTCAATTCATGATTTAGCTGGGTTGGCATCAAAACAAGGAAGAATATCTTAAAAGGATTTGAGGAGTGTGGAATATGGCCATTATTCTACAACTGTGTTTACTGATGAAGATTTCCCATTTTCTGAAGCGATGATAACCTCTAGTACGCCTACACCTGACACTACGAAATCTTCTAATCTAGGACGCGAAAATGAAAATTACAGCCAAGGTACATCTAATGCTAGACCTACAGGTTCAACATCAATTGAAAATGAAAGCCTAAATGATGGGATTTTAAACAAAACCGTAGCAGTGTCTCCTAGTCCAGAGGTTGTTAGGCCTTATCCCCAGCTGCAGGCAAAATCTTCAGTAGAATGTAAAAAAAGGAAGAGAACCAGGAAAATCGAAAATAATTACGGCCACTCCAGAAAAAATTCGGTTGGAAGAAGAAATCAAAAGAAAGCTTTTAGAAAAACAGAAAAAAAGAAGAACTAAGGAAGCAGCGTGACATAAAGGCAAAAAGAAAATTAGATTTACCAGAAAAAAAAAAATCAGGACATAACAAAAGAAGAAAAACAAATAAGCATAAATCTATTTCATACGAGTCTGACTGTGACGATCCTGACCCAATTTATATGGAAAGTGGAGAATCAGACTGAGATGGAGAGCTCTGAAGAAGATGACAACTTCGATAGGCCTAACCTGTCTAAACAAGTAAAAATATGTCCGATGCTTGAAAAATACTATGCTGTATTTTATGATATAAGTTGGTATTTAGGAAGGGTGGTTGATTTCCCGGATTGAAGGATTTTCTAAAATTAAGTTTTTGAAAGAAGGACTTGGAGATTCATATGAGTGGCCAAACATGATGATGTTCAAGTGATAGAAAATAAATATCTTTTTTACGGGCCAGTACCTTTTGATTGGAAATGGACCCTTTCTCATCGACGACAAGTTGTAAAAGGAGAATTCGATCAAAATACTCAAATGTTAAAAAAGTAGAAGTTGAACCTAAATTTTGTTTACACAATCTGTAATGTACCTTTGATTAGTGCACACTATGAATAAAATGTTTTTTGTGTATTTCCTTAGTTTTTTCTTTACTAATTATCCAATGTTCGAAATCCACCCCGTCCTTGTTCAAACCTACCCCAGGCTTGTTCAAATGTACCCCTTAGTGGGGGTACATTTGAACAACATGCAGTGAACTTTAATTTTTTTTTTAGCCTAGATATTTTGAAGATTATTAACATTAATTTAAGTAATTTGTTGCATAATAGTCTAAAGATCAATGTCCCCATGCTTGTTTATCAAAATTAATTAATTTAAAAAATACAAAAATATTTTTTCAAAAAGTGTTCAAAGGTACCCCCCTTTCCCCTACTTTTAAGTATTTTTCAAGAATACATTTGTGGCAACCAGGTAATAGTCCTAGCTCCTCTTTTATTTTGTTTCTACTAATTAGGTCATTATTAAATGTAGAAATTGACAAAAAAAACATACATTTTAGTACATATAGCTAAGTAAATAATCTTTTTGCTATAACATACCAAATTACAATTATAAAGTGCCTCATTAGAATTTTGAGTGTTCCATTGCACTCACCTTTCCAGAGGATCTGATAACCACTTAAATATTGGCTTTATTTCAAGCATCAACTCTATTGGGTAAAGGAAAATGTTGGTTGTGGTCGTACACAACATCAACGTCCAATTAACGTTGTCTGTAATTACACCAAGTTCTGTCTTTTCGTGGCAAAAAATTAGGTGCAGCGCTTCCAAGAAAGTGTCTTGATAACTTTTAGTAAAAAATAGAAAAAATAAGCTTGCCATAAATACAAAATTGGAAAATTTCTTTTTAACGTTTAGACTCCCTCAACAGTATAAAACATAACTTTAACTGTTTCTTCTATTTTTTATAAACCTTAGATCAGAAAATAATGTATGATGCACACTTAAATGTAAATCGTTCGAAATAATCTAGCAATCCATTTGTAGTAATACGTACAATTTTCGAATTTAAACGTGTGAAAAATATAAATATCTTTCGAAAAAAGTCCAGGATTAACCATTTTAAGCAAATAGCCATAATTTCCAATGACTGTAATGTGAATTGCTGCAGATCGGAGAAAACCCGGACAAGATTTTTCTTGTGCCTACTATCGATGGAGAGACGGATTGTTCGGTTCACGTTACATCTACTCCTTATGATAAGGAGGATAAAATCGTCAT
>NW_025784157.1:0-27021 GCF_021130785.1 Homalodisca vitripennis
TATATCACTTAAATGTTCTGTCACAGTTCTACTTTCCATGGTTTGTTCAGTTTCATAAATCGGGTTTCTTTTCGTCTTATCTAAAATAATAAAGTTTGTTTGACTTCTAGTATTTTTTTAAGTAATAAGTAATTCAAATATCCAATTTGGGTCCATTTGTTTATATTTATTATTTATAAATGACATCTATAACTATAGGATCAAATTTAGATTACTTTTATATATACGGATTATTTGTAAAAATGTTCTATAAACACCATTTCATAGTGTCTTCCGGATTGTTTATAACTAAGCAAAATTGATCTGATATTGATCTTTTCTTTAATTGGGGAGTAGGGATAATGTTAAATATAAAAGTGATATGTAATTGAGTTTATTATTTCATCCTCTAATAAAAACTAAAACTTCAGTACACGTTTGATTATAGAACTGCTGATTCGGGTTTTGAACAGGAAGTCTTTCAATCAACAAAGTCTTTGTTAATGGAGTTTGACAAAATAGATTTCTTCATATTATTTCAATATATTATTTTGAATACTCATGGTTTTAATTATTAACAGATCATTAAACTGTTTTCCATTGAAAAAAAAAAGCTAACTCGTTTGGTAGGTGATTGTGGAACTGTGCTGTCTCGGCTGTAAGCCAAGCAAATTGATTTGCACTCAGTCTAAATAGATTTTCCTATTGATCTCTTGGCTATCAATGTGGACCAAATTTCACAGATGCCATTGATAGTTTGTTATGTTACAGCTCACATAATATATTTTTAATATATATGTGTCTTATATAGACAAAGGCCTGTGGGAATACATTCGATTTTGGATTGATATAACACTGACCCTTTTTCCGGCTATAACTTTAATTTTATAAATTTTTTTTACCTCATTATTATTTATATAATATATAATTATTACCATTTTATCATACTACTTTTAACTGGTTACTATTATTATTTCGATATTAATGGGGAACAGTAATTCTTAAGCAAGATTGATCTTCACAATCAAGCACATAAACCAGGAAGGATCCGTGTCGTTTTCTCCGTTAAGATGAATTCAATATCATTTATTGTCATAAAAATGTGCTTTCCCATGAGAGGACAACCTATCTTAAATGCATTATAGTAAAGTAAAGTAGAAATTAGGTTATAAATAAGTAAATTGATTTTAGTGTTATTTTTATAAAAAAAAAAAAAAGTAAATTACCTGTGATCTTAAGATGTAATGATGTTCCCATCTGGTAAACTGAGAATCCGCCGAGACGGCATTAAAGGTGACTTTCAGAACTACCACTACTGGTCCGGAGCAGAGAGAATCAATTAGAAGGAGACGATTCGCTCAGCAGTTCACCCGTTCAAAACAAAACGGACCACGGTAGACGTGTTCATGATTTAATTATCATTAGTACAACCGTCGTTACACATCTACATTGCGTAATTAGCTCATTTTAATGTTAAGAAATTTGTTTAAAAACATAATTAAGTATTTCAAATTTTTTTAATTTAAAAAAGGCTTAAAATTAATTCAATATTTATGGCATGTAACAAAGAGAATCTGTTTCTTCATTTACTCAAGTTATAATTCAACAAATACAGTAAGAAAACTGATAAGACTCGAGTAGTATTTACTAGTTCACAAACGTTAACATAGAATATAATATTATTTATGATTAATATCAACATGGCACAAATAATCTGACCTCAAGCCCAAACAGATTAAACCCCAAATGTTCCTTACTCCAAGGAATCAACACAATCAACGTATTATCGGACCGAGCATGTGAGCCACTCAAGAAACACACCCCTTATAACCCCATTTTAACACAAACATGTTTCCCGGGTAATTCGGCTTCATCTCCCACCATTTGGTACATAATGGGAACTATCGTGCCGGTTAACACATAAAAGCTGTTTATGTTAAACAGGAGGACATCACGACCTAGTTCGGTACATATGGGAAACTACTCGTGCCGGTTACACATTTCAAAGCTGTTATGTTAGCAGGGGACATCGACCAGTTTGGTACATATGGGGAACTATCGTGACGGTTACACATCAAAAGCTGGTTTATGTTAGCACGGGGACATTCGACCAGTTCGGTTGCAGTGTATAGTGTATTCACCCCATGTTTAGAGATAGAACTTACGTTGTTTAGGACTAAAAGGTAAGTCTCAAAACAGTTCGGTTCTGTGCTGATAGGCTTATTTACTCCTCGATATTCGGAGCAATGTTTTTTTTTTTAACTTTATGTGCTTAAACTAATAGGGATTCTCCAAACAGTTACAGGGACAGTCTTATTAGATAGATGCCGTTACTTTAGAACGAGTGTTTCATCTTATTAGACTAACAAGGAGCCACCAAACTTTTCAGTTTCCCA
Source organism: Homalodisca vitripennis (assembly GCF_021130785.1). NCBI lineage: Eukaryota > Metazoa > Arthropoda > Insecta > Hemiptera > Cicadellidae > Homalodisca > Homalodisca vitripennis. Next base: position 2,376 of record NW_025784157.1, read on the forward strand.
CATTTACTACTCTATCAATTTTTTTTTTTTTTTTTTTTTTTTTTTTTTTTTTTCCCCCATGCTCTATTGGAATCGGTTCTGGCGTGTCTTTGATTAGTCTGAACAGAGATCCAATAAGCAGGTTCGGTTCAGCATGAATAATAGTACCTTTATTATTAAATGATTATTTACCTCTGAGTTTATATAGTCATTTACTTAGGATTTATATTGATTAAGTCACGTTACCCATAACGTAATATCTAGGAGTGCTTTCCTGGAAGGTGGGCTGTGTGCCTATAAGTTAATAATGGATTGGCCATATATGAAAGCCCGCACTCCAACAATATATTCCATATTCCGGAGATTCCCGGGTTTTGTCTTCAAAGAATTATATGCATCTCCCTTAGCGTATATTAATCAAGTATTATTTCATATAATTATCCCTTAAGGTATACCTTAAACTATGGTCATTTGTCCATATTTTTCTCCGAAAAATTTATTATAATAATATTTTTTAGAATCACTCTGAATTCTTCCGATATCATAACCGAAAAGCACACAGCTTATTTCATTTACTATTTAAATATTGTTAACGCTTTAAAGGTTTTTTAACTGTGTAAATATAGACTTATTTAGTACATGAATAATACGCGGGTTACATCAAAATTCAATCCAATACGTCAAATTACAAAACCCTATACGTTCAAAATAAATTATAGAAACCAAAATAAAGGACTATCTGATAGTATCAAAAAAAATCTATATTCGGGACCTGACTAAAATAGTAAAGACTTGAACGGGTAACATTTTTAAAGATGTATGTTGCTACAAGTTTCCATTGCATATTGTGCATCTATAGATTCTGTTTCCAATGTATATCCAATGATTTATAACATTTGACATTTTTTACCAGAGCTTTTCTGTTAGTTCTAGGTTAGATCATACTTAGTCATAATAAGCAAATCCAATATGAATAAATTCATCTAATGTACATTAAATACCTTATAAGGTGTCTACCAGGTAGTTGCATAGAAAATTATGTTTACCATAAAAACGTAATATTCCTGGGATAAAAAAGTACTACGTAAGGACCTCCTTAGATAAACATTGGGTTGTTCAAGTTAATTTACCCAAACTAGAAATGATATGTTATAACATTTTTAAAAGATGCGCACGGACATAATTTTATAAAACAGGAATAACAATATTTTGATTACGGAGCTTCATTTTAATATACGTACGGATAGTTTATAAAAATACAGTCATTTGCAATTTTAATAATTTGTTTTAAATTAATTTCGTATTAATGTAACGTTTATGCATTGATGTGTGTTTTTTACACTTAAATATCAGTCGTATTTCACAAACCATGGCTGGTGGCATAATTTTAGTTTTAAAGTTTGCAAAAAACCTGTTATATAATTTTTATTTCATAATTAAATAAATATTCCAAATATTCTTGATTAGATTCCTCGACAATGTGGACTCTATTTATTCCTATTAATAACATTGAGGTATTATTTGTTTGCCCTTTTCACCACATGCAAACAATTTATTCGCCTATTCTTGTAGGGATTATGACTCATAACTATAGCTTTATATAAAATAAGATTTGTCACAAGAAATGGATTATTAATCAATCCTTTGTTTTTATTATTTGTAAGTTAGAAAGTATACGGGACATCATAAAGTTCTCAGAGAATGTAAAATCAACCCTAATCCGGGGGGGGGGAATCCTGCCAAGTCAACTAAAACCGGTAGTTGTTATTCAAATACTTAAGTAAAGTTCAGCCATCTTAAAAACTCTTTAACAACTTTAGGTCAGTATCACAAGAATTTGAACTAGTATTTAAATCGTTTTACAGTTCCGTTTGTTACGTTTTATTATAAATATTACATCATTAACGTATGATTTCAAAAGTTCATTTTACTAGACATTACTGCATAAATTAGTAAAAATATAAGACTTTTTTAATAGCCCCTACTTTAATATTAAATCCTTCTATTTGTTGTTATGAAAACAAAGTACACTAATTTTACAAATGAAATTTCTTAGTGTCGTAATGAATTTAATTTCCAATTCTTTCCCGTGACCTGATGCACGAAAGCTTTCTAAATTAATATAAATAAAAAATGACTTCGTGTTGTTTGTTATAGGAATATATCTGATTTTTCTACCCACCGACTTCAATTTTTTATAAAGTATAATCATTATAAATGGTTTGAATTTAATTTGCTGAGGCGTCAGCAAAAATTTATTACTCAAAACAGTTGGAACAATTATCACTTCTGTTTAATAGTCCATCTGTTTCTATGTCTCTCTAATTCTAATATGAAATTAACTCGGGATTACAATTGTGCACAAAGCTTCATTTGTATATGAGGAATACTGAATTCGATTATGGTACACGTTACACTTTGGAATTTAGTCGAGCTTTGGCGAATACTTTTACATTGTTCTTAATAATAATCTTTATGGGAAGGATAAAATTTCAGAATAAACTAGTGTTTAGACAAACTAAGTTTATAAGTAAGAGACTTAAGCATTTGGCACGTAAAAACATGTACCCAAACCTATCGCAACTCGCAAAAAATATAATATAGTCACTTATAAAATCTTAAGAAGTAATAATGTCTTAATCCATTATTATGATTAATTTAATTTTCTTTTAAAAGAAACAAACCATTCCCAATAACTAACAGTAACATCACAATAAAACAACATATAACACATAATTAGCATGTTTATATCACACTTTTAGTTTTTAAAACCTATCATTTTTAAGCATGTGTGTTACGCAGTATTCCATTAAAACATTTTCATAATGTTGTATTTAATAAGCGCCTTACAATCAATGTGTCACAAAGTTCTTATTCGGTTGTTTCAATACATTTTAACGTGTTCAGAACTGTTCGAAACAGTTAAAGACAAGTGAATGTCTTTACTAACAAGGAGTGCGCCACACGTCCCGTAACAGGACAAGCTTCCTTAATATTTAATTAGATAATCTCAAGTCCATAGTCGCACGTGTTATTGTTATTCGTGTTCAAAATACATATATTCGCATATACTTTTTAGATTATTTTTTCTAGAACATTCTGGTTGCCGTCATGGCTACCTATTAAAAAATCTTAAAACTTTTATTGAGTTATATGCCACTGTAGAAATAGAGTGTTACGCATAATTAATTCATAAGGCTAGTTCATTAGGATTCGATATCGTTTAAACCGACATGCATATACATAGAAATAAATTTATTTTACCCTATTTATAGATAGGCTCTACTTAACGTTTCAACTAGTGACAAAAGACGTTATTTTAGACATGAGTACATCGCACCTTTACCTCATTTTAAGACATTGAGGATATTACAATATATGCAATTTTGTTTATTATTTACCTTGTCATTTAAAAGATAGCTCTACATAATAAAAGAACGTTCTCACTAGAGTAATAACAATATTTAGAGTAGATAAAATATTTATGAAGATATTTTCTATTTCATATGGTTTACAGCGACTTATGAATGAGTTAATTTTTGCATAATTACAAATTATTGTAAAAAAAATTAATTTAATTTCATTTACTATTAATTTTTTGTTCAATACAATGAAGAGCTTTTTTAAAATAAATAAAACAATTACTTTCGTTTCAAACGTTTAAATATAACTTAATCTTAAGCCAGTTGATGGAAGTGAAAAGAAAATGCGTCTTGTATTGTTATTTCAAATTTGGTTTCTATATTTAAGGGTTATGAATGTAAAGTTCATTTCCGACCTTTCATTGCAGTTTAAAAATACAAAAAAATAGTACCAATTCGTTTCAAGATCTGAAATCTGACTCTTCCTCAGGTAGATGACTAACATGATACATATAACGACCACCTAGTTTAAAATAAACACATCAAGTCGTAGCGTTGTGACACGAACAATTTAGGACCACAATACCCATGTTGTGTCAGCTCATGCACACTATCTATTTAATATGCACTGCGAAAAACAAACCAATCATTATTCAATCAATTTTGAGGAAAACAGAAACACCATACTTTTGCACTGAAGGAACAACCGATGTGAACTAATTAATATGCCACATAGAAGGCCTCGAAACGTAGTGTTACTGATTTCTTGTATCACTGAACGGTTGAAAGTTTTCCAGGAATATTTGTATTGTATTATATAAAATATCTGTTTTCCTGTATAGAATGTATTGTAATGTACTGAGTTCAAATAATGTAACCACAGAGGTGAGGCAGATCTGGGACTTGAGACACTTGAGGTGGTGTTTGATTACTGACCACTTGAGTTAGATGTCACCCTCTCGTACGAATAGTGATAATAAACCATAGACCCTTGGGTTTCCACTACAATTATTATCATTGCCTAATTGCTTTATTTTACTTTATGTGATAAAGAATAACCCACTACATTGAAATACAAAAAATGTTTAATGATTTGAGAAACACGTTACTAGAAATTGAGTATATTTCATTGTAAATTTGGATAGGGTTATCGAACTTTTCGAATTGTTTATGAAAAAAAATGTTGATTTACAGTTTATGTTAGCCTACTGATTCAGCACAATCTTCTTTTTTGAGCTCCTGAAGAAAATACGAAATCTGCAAATATAGTGTTTCTGTTACTCTCGACTCGCCCGTAATACACATTGTAGGATTTAATTAATAATTGCTTAAAGAGACGCTGCCAATCATATGGCCTATAATATATTGATTGTTGATATAATATATTCCAATATAGATCAACTATAGCGTATATTCAAAGAGGTCTCACAATGAGATGTAATACAGTATATGATATTGACATTCACATGATACACGATATATGTTTAATAGTTCCAACACTCGGAGCTATATTAAAATAACCTTGTATTAATAACTAGGGTGCTGGAAAATACTTAGTCTAAACAATAAGGTTTGGGCCTTATATCTGTTTGTAGTTAAGGAACCTAATTATGAAACTTATCATTGGTGTGTTGGGGTTGGTGTGTATATATATATATATATATATATATATATAATATATCTATACTATATATATTTAATTTATATATATATCTCTCAATAAAAAAATTTTCTCAAAAAGTACTTGCTCCGCCGGGATTCGAACACGGATCTCTCACTTGCGGGTGAAGGTGCTACCATTACACCACAGAGCCCCACTTTCTACTCGATTCAATTATTTTGTATTTGGACGTATCTGTCACATATGCGTTTAAATAACCAATACTAACATATGATCGGGAAGACCAAATACCTGTCTAATGACTTTTATTTTCATGAAATTATGTATAAATGGCAATAGCCTTATTTAATTTCAATAAAAAAATGAAGCGCAAAAAATTTATTGCTCCGCCGGGACTCGAACCGGATCTCTCACTTGCCGGGTTAATGTGCTACCATTACACCACAGAGCCCTCACTTTCTATGATTCAATTATTTTGTATTTCGACTTATCTGTCACATATGAGTTTATATACAAAAACTAACAATGATCGGACGACCAATTAACCTGTCAATGACTTTTATTTAAATTCAATTTGTATAAATGGCAATAGCCTTATTTAATTTAAATAAACAATGAATCGCAAAAAGTACTTGCTCCGCCGGGATTCGAACCCGGATCTCTCACTTGCCGGGTGAATGTGCTACCATTACACCACAGAGCCCTCACTTTTTACGATTCAGTTATTTTGTATTTGGACGTATCTGTCACATATGCGTTTAAATAACCAAACTAACATATGATCGGAAGACCAAATACCTGTACAAATGACTTTTATTTTCATGAAATTTGTATAAATGGCAATAGCCTTATTTTTTTTTAAATAAACAATTAATTACAAAAAGTACTTGCTCCGCCGGGACTCGAAACCGGATCTCTCACTCGCAGGGTGAATGTGCTAACGATATATATGTTGTGTTATCGTATATGTGTGTGTATATATATATATATATATATATATATATATATACACGAAGTAAATTACAATGGATATAATTATAACATATTTACGTATTGTCTTGATCGCAATAACAAGGCAAACTCAACATTAGCGTCGGAAATGTAACTCACTCAAACCATGAGTGGTTATACACGTGAATACCCTACTAAATTGCGTGGAAAGCAGTGGCTTAAAGCAGTGCATATATAAAGACAAAGTAGTAAAATATTTATATACAATTTATGTACGTAAATGGCCTAGGGCAATTGCGTACGAAGGTACGGGTAACTGCTAGTATAAAAAATATGCAAATCTCATAAAGCCAAAGTAGAGTAAACAATGTATGTGTTTGATCAAATTGATTTTTTTTTATGTAAAAAAAAAAAAAATTATGATAGCTTTAAAACAATGTTCGTTCAAAAATACGCAGCTGCAGACTAGTAATGCAGTTTATTACGCTCTTCATGTTGTCTCCTAATTTGTTCTCCTTCCGACCCTATGCAACAAATTTTATTATTCAAAAATGTAGGTCTGAGTTAATGACTATATTTTTCATCAATAAAAGCAAACAATAAGCGAATATAACATGAGCAAGGGAATTGCAGATGATTGCTCCATAATTAATTAGTGCTCGGTTTGAGATGTTCTTCACCGACGTTTTCCACACTGTGCAACTTTCCAGTCTGCGCTTCAATGGGCATTAAGTTTTCGGTTGTTGTGAAGTTCCCCATGTACTCTAAGCTGACGCTAAAAAATTATTAACAAGCTTGTGGGAAAGAACTATGATTTACACTGTTAAGTTAGTTTAGCTGCTTGATATATAAACACACCCTTCTACCACCCCAACGTTTAAAAATTAAATTTTGATAATTAAAGTTTATTTTATTTGTAGCGTAAACTTTTAATTATTTCTCTAAAATACGCCAAATATAATCATCGCTACTTAATCGTAAAACAAATTTAATAAATCATTAGGATTATGTGCATAAACTTATATATTTTAATAAAATATTTTAATTTACTGGAACTAAACATTTGCAGTATTGTACAAAATATAATTTACCGACGTATTTATACATTTTTATTATTTGGGTTAACTATACACATTTATGAAAACTTAACGTATTTTTATGTCACAATAAACTTAAAAGAAGATCACGTTAATGCTTCAACGTGTGTAACTAAATGTGGTGTATTTTTTCAGTAAACATGACAATAAAATGTGCAACTTTTTACGTACTTTCATTATATAAAATAGTCAGCATTAAGATAAATAATATGTCATTACTTTTAGTTTTCATGTGCCCATTGTTCTCTGTAGGAATGCAATAACATTAAAACGCAGTATTGCCACGAGCAGGTGAACAGTAGCCTTTGAAATAAAATATGTTCCTTATCAAAACAGAATTTTTGTGATCTCATATTAGGAATATGTTTTCGCTGCATTAATTCAAATTTGTAATTTAAAATGAGTTACAAAAGTTATAAGATTAGAAAGGACGAAAACTGCGACGTAAAAAGGCTGTGTAAAATGTAAAAAAATACGATGTGTAATACATAGATGTTTTTGTTTAATTCTAGCAATTTTCTTTTTCATCTTCAGTATGAACAAAATATTTCACAAGCACCCCATCATCTGAGTTATGGAGTTATTCAGTGGGCCCAGTTAGTGATAACGTATCGCTTTACATTTCATTTTTGCGAAAGTTAGTCTTGTCTAACCACGTTTCTATTTTAAAATAGAGTTTACATCCAACTTCCATTTGATTTTGATACTAATAAATAAACAGTAATTTGTGTCTGTGTTTTCAGCCTCTGTCTGAAACTGAACTTGAACAACTATCGGTATGAAAACGGAAGATATAATTGCAATAATTAAACACAATGTTCTCTTAAACTCATTTATACTAAAAGGAACATATAAGATCTTTTGGAAAAAAACATTACGTGAAGCAGAAGGTTTGGAGTGTAGAGGACAGTTAAATAGTAGAAAAAATAGTCGCTATGTTAAGAAATCAAATACATGCTCCAAAACATATACATTTTAATATGCAAAACTACTTTTTTGTCATATTATTTAATTATAAATATAAAAGAATATTTTTCTTTATTGAAGTTAAAAAATCTATCGCAGGAATGCTGTTTTATCGTTGAACGTGAACTGTTACCATTGTATACATGAACATCCCTGAACACATGTGGATAATGTAAATAGTAAATAAAATAGTTGCTGTTCTAAATTTAAGTTTATAATTGCGTATATTAAATAAAGCACGATGTATGTAACTTAAAATAGAAACAGATGAAAAAGTACTTATTGCACGGACATACTGTTATTATTGCAAATAGCAATTACCCGCGGCGTCCCAACGTGATTTCCTATTGAATAAAACAAACACATTTTATTTTAAAGGGATAACAATCACACCTTGAAATAAAATATGACCGCAGGAAGATATAGCAAATGTAATGAGTCATTTTTTATTTAAGCTTATAGACTAATATGTTTGGATCCTGAAGTCTGAATATATAAAATATATACATAAAAATGTCTTTAAAAGTGTCTCTCGTCAAAAATCGTCTATTACAGTCAATTGTAACCTATTTCCAGTCTAAGTTGTTTGCTGTGATAAACGATGACCGCAGGAAATTATCACAATCTCCTAATCCATTTTGAATTTAAGGTTATAGAGTAAAGTTAAGTACTTTTGGACCCTAAATTCTGAATACATCAAATATATACATAGACAGGTCTTAAAAGTTTTCTTTCGTCAAAAATCGTATATTCCCTGTGTTAATTCCTGTGATAAAGTAGCGTCTGTATTTTTCCTCATCAGGAAACTATATACAGATGTAGAGCTAAAAAAAAATCATATTTCGATAAAAAAGTAACTTTTTATGGCCATGGCGATATACTTCCAATTACCATAGTAGTGTTTGTTTTCTATTTTAGTTGCTCCGATGAAGAAATTATGTAAAGTTCTCTGAAAAGTGTTCTTCGGTAAAAAAGAATCTCTTTCGTACCATAGTTATCTACATGCAGTGTAAGGTATTTCCGGTGCCACATTATCATCAGAAGTTTTGCCCCAATGAAAAGTGTAATACATACATAAGTCCTTATTTTGTCAAAAACTGTCTGTTTCCGTCTATTCTTATCTATTTACAGTAGCAATAGCGTTGATGTCTAGATTAACATGTAGATTGGTCTGAAAAGTCTACTTCCGTATACTGCAATGTATTTCCGTGTAGGTAATTTCCGGAGGTAGTAGTCGTGCGTGTTAAAGTGCACTTTTTCAGGACGGTGGGATGTTGAAAAAGAGAAAATATCTTTAATGTATAAGTTGAAAATTCTTTTTGTTATAAGAAGACCTTCATAGAACAATTTTTTTATAAAACGTCTGTAAAGGCAATTTGTGTAGATTAATAAATACACATCGCACTTATCTGAAATTATTACATCAATTTAGCTAAACATTATTTTACTATTTCTACAAAGTCTTATCTATCGCTCTTATACAGGTGCTTGTGTCTTAATATTTAATTATTTATAGTAAAAAGTAGCATTACATTTCCCTATTTAATTGAACGGTCAAGGAAAAGAACATGCTCATTGAAAGATTTTACATTATATCATTTAACACCATCACTGTTGTAGGAAAATCTTTATTTTGCTACATATTTTATCATATTAGGAGGACATTTGTTCAATATAAAGATATAGAGGGACTGTAACGTGTCTATAGTAAGGTTAATTTCTAAAAACCAATTACAACTATTTTTGTTTTAGTATAAGAGCGATCAATTGTGTTCTAAACTTACAACCCTTTATTTTAAAAATGCACAAGTTCCAATGGAATTCAATAATTAAACTCTGTATAACTTAATAGAAATTTTAATATAAATAAACACCAATAATAGACAACGCCAATCTATCTTTTTTTACTTTTAATATATTCTCTCAATTATTTCGTATTTATAACCCATCAAAAGTTCACATGTCCAGCCTTAGGATTAACAATCAATCAAAGCATCAATAATTGTGTCCTTCAAGTTCTCAGTGCTAATATTTTCAACACTAATTAAAAATAAAAATATTCATTAAATTTCAAAATAAAATATTCTTCTTCTAATATAAAATGAAACAAATAATAAAATAAGACTTCTTCTCAAAATAAAATTCAAACAAATTAAGGTAATATTAATACTTAATATAGGCACAAAGACAATATACAACCAGTTAAACTCAAAGTCGTATCAATTACAAAGTACTTATTTCCTGTAAATGTTCAATTTACAAGATTATTGAATTGTCCAGAATAATCTGCTTGGCTTTGAATGTTAAATTTAGGAACTTGTAAAAATATATATAGAATCTCAGAACATAAAATAAATTTTCTTTATAAGTAGCCTATTCCTGATTTAACCAACTTGGACAGGAAAATTTCATCAAGCAATTTTCTATTTAAATGTTAAATTTTAACTTTCACAGTATCTCACACATCTCCTGAAGACTTCACCAACTAACTAAAATAACTGTTATAGATCAATTAATTTAAACTTCAAACTTTAAATTTGGAAAAGAATTTTAATCTTAAACTCAACCTTCCTACCGAAAAATCGATACGGCAAGAGTAGGCTATCACTTCTACACGAACTTCTCTCTCTGAGCACACAGCAAAGACTCTCCTGAAAATCTGGTTGAATCCATTGGAAGGATCTAGAAGTTCCTCCCACCATCTAATCAACCTAACATTGGCCAATCAAAATTGAGCAAACACAATGTCTGAATTGGATGGTACCTATCAACCCCAGACCTGTATCCTATGCTCAATACCTACAGACAAAAGGAAGCTTCTAGGCATTCCTCGAACCCGAATCGACATGGAAATTCAGCACTGCTGGAAGGATCACAATCTTACAATTCACTTATTATATACATTCACAATTCTCTTAATAAAAATATAAAGATTCCTATAAATAATTAAATAATATAGGAAGCATCCTATAGGGACAAAGAAACGATGTATAGGGAAACAACTTGCTCAGTCCTAGAGAAACAGGGGGACATATGTCTTGTTTGTCTCCTTCGCGAGGTTTGCAGAATCGCATTAGATGTTTAACACAATTAGTTTCTCAACAAAGAGTACATTGGTGTTTGGTTATGTATGGTTAGTTTTTTGAATGATTTAGTTGTTAATAGTTTTAAATCAGTAGGTCTACTTTAATGATAGTGATGGATTCATCCAAAAATGAGGAATCTTCGTCTAATCTAAGACAGTGTCAAGAAAAATAAGAAAAATTAGAAGAGTCTTAAAAGTTAATGTGATTTAAAAGTTCTAGTCTTTTCAAGAATAAAATTTCTGTCTGTGTAGTAAAGTATTTCGATATGGTTATTGAGTAGTTAAAGTCATTAACCGCATCATTTTATTTGATCATATTATCAAATGATGCAGTTAACGCACAATACTGGGCTCAAAACTGTATTGCGGGTTTGCTAGCGGCAACTACTCTAAAATTAAAATGATGCTAAATTTAGAGATGCAAATTTTTGACAACAGTGTAAGTTCTGTAAAAGAAGAAGAAACTGTCGAGCTTTCCAGTATATAAAAAAAACATTTATGGTTCTTCATGGCATTAGCAAGAAGGACTGTGCGTTTTAAAATCCTTAACATATGATATGATATCCAGAAGTTATAAAAAGGAGCAAAGAGGTGCAAGTATTCGAAAATTGCTTAGCGGAAGACTTAAACTTAATTAAATTAAATTGAATATGTACGAATGTACTACACTCTGGAACTACACTCAGAATCTAACGAATTGTATGAATGTTTCGAACTATTTTTTGTAATGATTTTAATTTGATCATAAGGAAACTTGTTCAAAATGTGGCGTTTATTCTTAAAAGTCTAATTCTTTAGGAGCTGAATATTATTAACTGCCACTGAAAATGACACAAAACGAAGATTGCAAAGTAATATAATGTTTTTTGTATGTTTAAATAATGAAAAATACAAACAAATACGTTTAATACGAGCCAAACAATGGTATATACATAAGGCAAAAAGTGGAAGTAGGAGGGACATATCTAAGAAGGCAACAGCTCAAAAATTATTCAAAACTATTCATAAGCTAACATCACTAAAACACACTGTGTTTCATTCATACGGCTTCAATATATTGGAACATGACAATAACTGCTTTCATCCCTAAGTTTAAAAGCCACAGCAGTGCAATCAACAGTCCACCACCTGTTAATCTATATAATCCCAGGTATTATTATCAAATCGCCACATTGCGACATACATTGTTACATGTTTGCTAACATTGCGGTCATTTTATATGATAATCATAACATTCATAACAGTTTTACATTTAATGACTAAATTGTATTCTTAGTACACTTTTGGGAATTTTGCTAGATATTTAGTTACTATTCATAATTTTATTAAACGTTCCAGTTATATTATATATTTTATGAGAAGTGACTTTTTTAATAATAAGAGAAGGAGTTATTAATTTAGTATATTCCCTAAACTGTTAAATTAGTACTTTGTTAAACTTTCAATAATTTCCTTTTTCATTCATAACTTTTACCGTCTTACTCCATCTTAAGTTAGTTTTTTTTTCAAATTGCTAATCCTGGTTTCTTTGTATCGACTCTGTGGTTGAAGTAACACTCATCGCATTTTAAATTTATAATTAGTGATCAGCAATATAATTATTTCAACAATGATTAAATACTATACTTGAAATGAAACAGTAGTGTAAAAGGGTTTCAAATAGATAAGCATTCTGAAAAAGTAATATATGCTCCTTTTCTTCAAATAGTGTTACTTTGTTGGGGTTTTTTATGGACTAGTGTTCTTGGAGTTTTAAAACATATATATATAATTGTTTAGCAAGGATAATAATTAAAACGCCAACAAAATATATCAGTCATTCCAACACGTGCCCCGCAGGACTGTTAGTAAAAAACTTATAGTCTCATTATCAGTATACATTATCATTTCTTCTTAGTAAGTCTCATATATAATTTAAAATGCGTTTTGCAATGTAAAGATGGCACATGAAAATATGTAACCAAAGTTCCCACAACTTGGTAACAAATCACAAACTTGTGTAATTGACCTGACAACAACTAACATTAAGCTGCTTCCAGACATGTAAGAACAGCCGATATCTAATTAATGCAGCACGGTACCTATCTCCATTATGCGGACAGCGTCTGTCAACTGAATCAAGCTTGTTAATGTTAAATGAGCAATATTTTATATTTAACCAGACTCATTTCTTTAATTAAAAATTAGATCCAGGACTATTAATTCTCAGACCACAAAATCATGTTATTTTATTAGTGTTTTACTGTCATTTTTCATTGGGTGATGTTCAATACGGATTCTCTCATTTCCAATAGATACAGATACTCGGTCTATAAATACCAGGACTTACTAAGTATACCGTATCTTGATCTCGAGTTCTAAACATAATCTTGAGGGTAAGGACCATGGGATAATGTACAATTGCCTCCATAAGAACAGATGGAAAAATATGATCAGGAACGGAAAAATAAGGTATTTGCTTGTATTTCTTTAATCGTAATTATATATAACGCATTTATCTGTTGTTTTTACTAAATTTCTTTTTGTTAAATAGTAAAGCTAAATTAAATAACAAATATATACAAATCTGGTTGTCTATGTTCCAAATGCCTTGAATTTTCACTTAGAAACTACATTTTGGTAGTTCCTCTGAAACTATGATGCTTTCAGCAAACGTCTTTTTAAATTTGTCTATAACTTCCTTTTAAATAGTTATGGTTGTAATATTTTGGTGATTCTGATGTTTAAATTTATCATATTATAACCTTTATTATTTAGCTTTTATAGGGATGAATCTACATACTTAATTCGTACCTTCCATTAACTTCTTCTTGAGAGCTTGTTGTATATGAGAATGATCTTGGAAGTGTTTGTCTTGAAGGAGAAGACACGTAGCATCGTGACGCCTGAGTACTTGTAGCGTCAGCTGTGATAATTAATTATCTTCCCACCAAACTGATTAGTTTTAACAGCTGCAAAGATAACAACAAGAATGCTCTCTTCATTTCTTTAGTGAATTAAAAAAACTGATATTTAAATGTCTGTAATGATATTAAGAGTAATTACTTTTATAATAAGTTCACGTCTATTGTATATTTCCAGTTACAATTAAAATCAATTATTTTCAGGTTATAACAAAGTCATTTTGTTTTCTTAAAGTGAATATAATAATTTCAAACAAAACAACAATATTTTAGATCTGGTTTCATTATTTCATAGTCTGAATTATTAAGGAAATCAAATTATTCAGTAAATAATTAGTGTTTTTTATTAGTATATTAATAAACCTATACATTAATTTTGTAATAATAAGTGCAATGTTGTACTATTTAATTGAATATTATTTGAAGTGATAAAATTAAAATTAGGTAAACATAAAAATAGCTCCTAAGGTAACATGTTTTAAAACTTCATTAAAAACGAATTACTATTATTTACTAAATTAAAGCTCATAACTATTTTTATTGATATTTAAAATATATAATATATTTGTATTTTCTTTCAAAGCCAGTAGTCTTAAGGACATCACTTAAAACACACACATCCAAACCGGGAAGGTTGACTCTCTGACTTCCACTTCCATTGTGAGATGGATGGAACGAGAAATGATATTAATGTGATTTAAAATCAGAGCTATCATCCATATAACTCCATCAAACCTTTGGTGTAAGCTGAGCAGAAGTAAAGTAGTTTTGCTCAAATTCCTCCATAAATATACTGGGCAAAATAGAAAACAGTGAAGAACCCATTGTTATATCCTCATATTGACTGTTAATTTGACTCCGTCAAGACGTAATTGCGTTTAGGGCGTTGTTCTAACAATTCCATAATTATTGACACACGCTAAGTTCAGTTCTTTTCCTTTAATGTTTGGTCAACCTTGAGACATGATTCAAGGATTTTGAGAGTTTCTGGAACTGCAACATTTGTAATAGACTTTCAACGTCATACTTGCGAAAGTAGGTGTTAGTGAAATAGAATTAGATAACGGGCAAACTGTTTCAGACCCAAAACAGTTGCAGAAGAGATAACCAAATACTGTATCTCGGTACATTCCTGTGTTGACCTTCACGACAGTGCAGTCCCTACTTTAAATTTAGAGCAAAGTTGTGATTCTTTTTTTATTATGCCAACAACCCCCAACGAAATTTTAAATATAATAAATCATATTAAAAATAACAAATCCTCTGGTTTTGACAGTTTTAATTCCTTTTTAATAAAAAACATCGCGGAAGTTATTTCTCCGGTATTGCCTTACATTATAAATCTGAGTTTTTCGGAGGGAGTTTTTCCAGAAATTTTAAAAAGCAGTGTTGTTGTTCCTATTTTCAAAAAAAGCTTTAGTAAAAAATTAGATAATCTAAGACCTATCAGCTTGTTGTCAGTTTTCTCCAAAATAATCGAAAAACTTTTGAAAAATCGGCTCATAAATTATCTTGATAACAAAAATTATTTTAGCAGTATACAATACGGTTTTAGGAAAGGGAAGTCCACAGAGGATGCTCTTGTTGAGGTTACGGACTAAATTCACTCAAAACTTAATGAAGGAAACAAGTCCACCGGTTTATTTAGAGATTTCAAAAAAGCATTTGACTTGGTTAATCACAAAAATACTTTTACTGAAACTAGATGCACTGGAGTAAGAGGAATAGCCCTAAATTGGTTAAAACTATTAAAACCAATTTAATAGTTTTCTACAGGGCAGAACCCAACAAGTACAAATTAAAAATAGTTTTAGTTTCACACCTTTCTGTGAAATCAGGTGTGCCGCAAGGCTCTGTCCTGTCGGCTGCTCTGTTTTTGATTTTTATTAATGACCTTTTAGGGTCTAATTTTAATGGCGTCCCTAGTGCGTTTGCGGACGATATTGCTCTGTTTTATTCTGAAAAAAATATTTTACCGCTCTAGAGACAAATAACAGAAGACCTGGCAATTTCATGAATCTGGTGCGATAGTAATAAAATGGAAATAAATGTTAGCAAAACTAAATATATAAATTTTGATTTTAGAAGTTTTCATTTCCAATCTGAGCTGAAGTACCACATCCTATACTGTCCTGAAACTAATTATTATAACTGTCTAAGTATAGGGAAATTAGACAGCTTCAAATATCTTGGAGTATTTTTAGATACAAAACTAACTTGGGAAAATCATATTAATTATTTGTATAAAAAAATTAAAATCATCATTACGAAAATTTTATTTTTTTTTTAATATTTGTGGTGAAAAGCTGTTGAGAACACTATATTTTGCACTAGTTGACTCTAGGCTGCAGTATGCGATACAATACTGGGGAGGAACTTTTAAATATAAAATAAACAAAAATACGTGGTTATTCAGAACCATCTTTTAAGAATAATTTTACCAAAACGGAAGCGTGAAAGTTCTTTTCCCCTATACTGTATACAGCTAAGATTATTAGCTTTACAACATCTTTTTGTGTTTAAGGTGCTAAGGCTCTTCTATTTAAGAAGTGGTAATACAGGCACAATCCATTTAATTGTATAGAACGAGAGACTTAGTACAAAACTATTTTAGAACGCCTAAAGTAAAGAAATCGTTGTTTAGACATTCTTTTAAATATATTGGGCCGAAATACTTTAATCAACTGCCTTCTGAAGTTAATGGACTGTAGCACAGTAAAATTGTTTAGTATTAAGTTGAAAAAATGGTTATTTGAAAATAGTAATATCAGTTTCTTAAACAATACTCTTGTATAATTATTTTATTGTATGTTGGCTTATTTATTGGTTTTCTCGTCGTTATATTTATTTCGTTAAACTGTAAATAGTATGTGTATTTATTTATTACCTCATTATTATTAAAATATTTATTTGTATATGTATATTATATTTATTTCTATATTTTTTGCTGTTAAATGTTTGTTTCCTTAATATAGTAAACAAGACAAAGTTTTTAAGCATCTAATCAATCGAAATACATTAGTCAAATAGGCATTTGTATTGATAAGATTAAGTACAGTGATTAGCAGGCGGCACGGAGTGAGCAGTCTATAAAGATTAGTTTGGACTCTCGCTAACAAACATTATTTTTTCTATTATTTGCGCTGCCACACTAGTACTGGATGAAGTGGCAGTGTATATTGCCTTAGAGTGTAGATTGTTGTGTTAAACTGTATTTTTATTGAGGAATAAACTCATTATTTCATTATTTCACTTCTTAGTTTTTTAATTTCACTTTACACTGTCACTTCACTTTAATAAAACTTTACTATACATTGCCAGAGTTGTGTTAGTAATTTGTAAGTAATTAATAGGATTTGCTTATTAAGTTTTAATTTATTTCTTTACAATAAGAAATCAAATGATAAACAAGTACAATATAAATATGACTGGAAGTAAAAATGACATAAATGTAAAAAGTGTCAATAAAACACGAAGACGGCCTTATATTCTTCTTATAATTATAAAAAGAACAACAATTTTTACATTTTATTAACGCACGTGAACAGAAATTTTAACAAGTATTCAATGAATCACTAATGTGTAGTTTGAAAATATTTTCTATCACTGCTATGCTTGCTAATACGATAGCCTACTAACAATTTTTTGTAACTTTAATAAGCCGCCGTTTTGGTTATGGCTAGTAATTTTAGGTCAGCATTAGCTTTGTACATGTAAACTTGCATCTGATCCTCTAACTACGGTTCCATTAAATCTTTTTCCAGGCCCCTTGCAGCCTGTTCATCCGCGCATAGTGATACATTGAGTAACATTTAAAATAGGTATTCATATTCAC
Source organism: Homalodisca vitripennis (assembly GCF_021130785.1). NCBI lineage: Eukaryota > Metazoa > Arthropoda > Insecta > Hemiptera > Cicadellidae > Homalodisca > Homalodisca vitripennis. The sequence continues at coordinate 20,175 of NW_025784157.1, forward strand.
CAACAAAGATATAAAATTCTTAGCTCTATTTGAAATGGTTATAAAAAACATTAAACCGTCCCAAAATTTCATTGAGAAAGTACATAAAATAATATGAAACTTTATATAAGCAGCATAATATATATTATGAATAAAAATTGACAAATTACAAATTTTTATTCAAGTTTCCCAGCATTCCAATTCAAGGTGGGTAAAAATCAGTAAGTCTTAAACGTTTTCATCGTATCCACGATTTGGGCATTTTTACTTGATTATGGCGGACTGTTTTTATGATTGATAGTTAATCTCATTTTGGGTACTTTTACCATTATTTTCCTGTGCGTATAAAGTTTCAATTTTGAAGATATAAAGCGTGGTTTGATCCGATGAATCCTTGTTTAAGGTTGGATATTGGAATATAATCCGATTTTGTTCTTACTGTCCATGTTGCTGGCCATTGTACATACTTTTATTTTATATTCATTATTGCAATTTGGTACATATTATGGGTCCGGAGAGTGAGGAAAAAAATGAAAATTGGTACTTAACAGTTTATTTAATGGCAATTTTAATACAAGATACAGATAATAGCGAAACGCACTTTTAGAATTGGTAACAGCCTGAAAAAATATTTTTGCTATAGTTACCGCTTAATGTTTCATAAATTTTTTAATTAATGGTGGCCTCTACTTTACTTGGATTTATGGACATATTCAACATGCGTAAACTTTTGTTTTCAACTCTCTTTCAACATTTACAGTAACATTTTTGATGGTCTGAACAATTTTGAAAAACATCCTTTTACAATATTTTGTTCTCTTCAGCGTGGTAAATCAATACTGCTCCATAACCTTATATTAATTTTTTTTCTCGAGAGTAAAAAAGAACTCATATGACTTTTTCAGTTGGTCAGATATTATTGATTTGAAGTTATGTCAAAAGTATTTACGTTTTTCAGGTAAATAGTACAATTTCTCAGCTTAACTATAGTTTTATTACCATTTACCTGAAAAACCTTTACAGAGATTACGAATTTTTTCTTCACTTATTAATATCTCAAATAATCTAAAAGGAGGGTATTTTTTCACAAAGGCTTCTGGTAATATTTTGAAAAAGATTTTACTATACCAATAATATTTTCTACTTATTTCGACTAAACACAGCAATGTAATGTAATATTATGGGTAATATTAATATTATGTAATATTTTATGTAATATTAATATTGCATAAAAACAATTTACAATAATTGCATTGCAAGCGTCAGTAAATGGTAACAAAAAATACATCAGTTATTTGATGATTTGTCAAGTAAAATTATTATTTAATGAAAGGCAATAATCAGAACCAGGGATTTTTCTCGTTGCTCTTAATTTTCAAAATTTTCATCCCAGCGGCCCATCATGAACTCATCAACAGAACAAAATGCCTTTGATACCAGGAGGTGTTTTAGACGAGCTTTGAATGTTTTGGATCATCGAGTTGTTTGATAACTTCAGGGAGCCTATTGATTATTCTGACACCAACTTGTGACGGCAAGTGTTCAAAAGCAATTGTTCTGTGTTTGGTCGATTCTAAAGTTGTCCCTGCCTCTAGTCTCGTTCTGATGGACATCCCTAACCCTGCAGCAACTCACATTTGAGTCTACAGTACAGGGCGACATCAAGAATATAGAGGCAGGGTAAAGTCAGCAATCCAAGCTCCCTAAAGGAATCTTTACACGACTCTCTGGGGTTCAATTTTGAAAGAATTCTGACAGCTTTCTCATGAGTTCTAAATACTCTTTCAAATTTGTACTTAGAACAGCTGCCCCACAGTCTCAAGCCGTAAGTCAAATGTGGATTTATCAGGCAAAAATATTCCGTTTTCAATACATCCAAAGAACAAAATTTTGCAAGATTTGCGCAGGACAAAAAATGCCCGAGGCAACCTTGGAGCAAACCTTTTCAATGTGATCGTCCCATGTCAGTCCTCGGTCAAGGTGCATTCCAAGGAACTTAATGGATTCAGCTTCATCAAGAAGAAACATCGTCCCACCATCACTACAGGCCGTTAGTTCTTGGTCTTGTTGCTGCCGGAGGCAAAAATTCATGACGTTTGATTTCGAGCTGTTTGTTTTCAGATTGAGTTTTGGAGAAATGCTCGATGCATGAATTCAACTCAATAAATGGCCTTCACTTCGAGATCGTGTTTTGATTTTGATCTGATGCAGAGAGTCGTGTCGTCAGCGTATTGAATCACCTTTCCATTCTGGATTGATGACGTCAACCTATTGACGTAAATTATGAAAAGGACTGGCCCTAATATTGTTCCCTGAGGGACACCATAGGGCATTTTCAACTTTGCTTGACATGGCATTCGCGATCTGTACGCACTGCTCTCTATCCTGAAGATAAAACGAGAGCCAGTCGTGCGGCAGACCCCGAATACCACTTGTCCACAACTGGTGCATCAGTTTTGCATGATGCACACAGTCAAAAGCTTTGGAAAGGTTGAGGAATATGCTTAGCACATGTTCTCTCCTTTCCAGGCCATCGACAAACATTGTGAATGAGATCCGTTACAGCATCGATTGTCGAATTGTTCGGGACAAAGAATTTCGTAACGGTTTTCAAAAATTTTTTCGAATTGTTTGAGAAATGCTTTTTCAAAAATTTTGCTGAAAACAGGGAGGATGGAAATCGGACGATAATTGCTTGAGATGCAAGGATCCGTCTTTCTTGAAAATTGGAATGACTTTGGCTGTTTTCAATGCAGAGGGGAAAAACGCCTTGTGCAAAAGAGAGATTAATCAATTTTGTGATTGGTGTCAAAAAGTGCTTGAAGCACCTTTTGATTAACCATACAGACATTCCGTTGATGTCGCAAGACTTTTTTGGTCTCAGATCTTGCACGATACGTGCCACCTCAGCCTCACCTACAGGAAAAAGAACCATAGATGAGACCGGTCCCGTCAATGGCTCTTCGCGAGAGCTGTCCAAGATAAACGGAGTTATCTGGTTCAGCTACGGTCGAGAAAAATGTGTTAAATTCACTTGCCACTTTAAAGGGATCGTCAATTGTGTCATTTATTGTTTTTAGTGTCGGAACCGAGAACTTGGAAAAATTGTGGTTGATTTTTGCTGCTATTGATGATGTTCCACGCGCTATTTGGAAAGTTTTCTGATTGTTTTAATTGGTCTTCGACGTCTCGTGCCTTGGCTTTCTTTATTTCTTTTCGATAATTTTGTTTGTAATTGCGAAAAAAGTTTTTGAACTCTTCATTTTCAGTCTTGACATATATCGAATGGTAAAACATGAAGCCTTTCTCTTAGTTCAAGAATATCCTGGGTAATCCAGGTATTATTTTCCCTCTTTGATACGCTCTTTGAAATTTTTGAACGGGCAAGTGATGTTTAAAATGAAAATTACTTTGCCAAGAAACGCGTTGAAGGCGTCCTCTACTCGGTCAAAAGAATCCAAGAAAGACCATGATTCTTTCTCTAGATATTTTTTGAAAAGATTTACATTTTGCAGCTTTTTAAATCTCGTTTTGTTTTTATGGCGGGAGGTTCAGATTTTTGTTTGGATTTTGTGACAATGGCTTCCTGCGCGAAGTGGTCAGAGGATGGCCGCGTTCATCACAGAGACCGAAACATCAGAACATTTGTGATGACGTTGTCGATGGCTGTGCTCGATGTGGCGGTTACTCTTGTTGGTGAATTCACGGACCAGTTTAAACCGAAAGAAGCAAGAATATCGCGAAACCGCTGGGTCAGGGGGTTGGTTCGATCCATCTTGTCGATATTGAAGTCACCAATGATAATGAACTTCAATGATTTTGAACTGAACAAATTTAGGAGGATTCAAGGTTTTCAAAAAATGTTGTGCTGCACCCATTTGGGGATCTGTATAAGCCAATTACTACAATTTTTCAACGGAATTTTGATCAATTTTTATTCCAGCCACTTCAAAGTTAAGATCACAAGTTAAAATCCACCCTGAAGGGCTGGAAATTCAATTGAGGATTGACAAATATTGCCACACCAACCACTTTGAAATTTGTTCGGTGAAAAGAGTTAGCCAATTCGTAATTGTTGATTCTGAACATAGCGACAGTGTCAGCCGTGAAGCCATGTTCAGAAACAACGAATATGTCGGGGTGCAGCTCTTCTGCCATGAGTGTCAGCTCGTCCTATTTTATTTGTGGCAGACTGCGCATTCTGGTGCACCACTGAAAAAACAAGGGTTGAATTTTGAATTTTGTGAATTTGATTTTTGTGATTGATTGATTTGTGATTCCCTAGTTCTGATAAATAATTTATGTTATTTGCACAAGACTTGGAGGATGGACAGTTTTTTTTGTGGACTTTTCACCGGAGACGAGTTTGGCAGGCCGCTTTTAACCGCCTCCGCGAATGAGTCGAAGGGCAAAGACGTGGGCTGGGCTGCGGCTGTCAAGGTGGCAGGGTGGGTGGAGAGTGTTGGCGCAGATGCAGTCTTCTGAGGTCCGGTTGACGGCGTCTCAGTAGCGCTGGCTGCAGGCGGTTGGGATGATGGCGCTCTGAGGACCAGAGGGGTTCATCCTCCGCAGACTATCCACCACCAGCTCCGCCAGCAGGTGCTTACTACCAGACCGCAGGTGCATGCCGTGTTGTGAGAAAGCACCTCTGCCGATGCGATTGAAGTCCATCACCTACTGCCCCATGATGCCTCTCGCACAGCTCTTCAATATAGTTGTTGATGAGAGCGGTCTCTTGATGGATTAGGTGAGTGGCTGGCAGATCGTGTCTATGGGGCAGGGTGGAGACGACAACGCTGGCGGTTTTTCTCAGCTTTCTCGTGATCACGCTGCTCGAGATGCTTGTATATGTTGTAATTGCTGGCCAGAGGCGACGTCGTTTGTCCCTGCTTATGATGACGCAGCAGCTCCCGGGCGCAGGCGAGTCGTCGGCTACCGCCTCCACCAGTTTACCCCCTGACTTATAGACGCCCTTTACTTTGGTCACCCGAGTGATTTTTTCGCCTCACAAGATCAGCTAAGTCACGGGTATGGCTGTCGCCCTCGATGAGAATTGAAGAAAAATGCAGTGGAGTTCTAGGTTTTCTTCTTCTGGTCGTTTTTTCCTTCTTCTGCTCGCCACTGGGAGTGTTGGGTATGACAGAGGGTTTTAGTTGACGATTCGACTGTTGTGAGCCAGCCAAAGCCTGATATCTATTCTCCGTTTTGACTGGAAGGTGTTTTCGGCTGTGGTTTACCACTGACCAACTTCGGGCGGCTGCCCTCTGTCACACCCGCATTTCTCCATCTTCTTCCCTCTCAAACATCGAATTTCCGCCTCAAGAACCTCAATTGTGATCCTGAGGCTAGCCACGAGGTCCTTGGTTTCGGTGCACCACTGGTCCCTGCAGTTGGCCGGCAGGTCACACTGCACGCCGCAGTCAGCCGCGGAAGCGCGATGAGGTGGGTCACACTGCACGCCGCAGTCCGCAGCGGAAGCGCGCACGTATGAATCCACTCTCGACGTATTTGCCACGAAAACCTGATCTGTGTATTGCATTAGACGTGTATCCGGACTCGATAGAGTGGTCCCAATACACGTTTTATATTTATCATTGAGCTGCAGTAGATGGTCTTTAAGCATTTGGTTTTCAGCAACCAAGTCGGCAGCCTCCGTTGATGGCACGGACTGTGCAGCGTCAAGTGATCCGAGTGGAGTCGAGGTGCCTACGGACGTCGCGGGTGACACGACAGGAGAGCGTCCCAAATCCGCGACAACCCGAGTCGGCACGCAGGCTGCACGCGTGGAAGATTCGGTTTTTGGCTCAACGACACCGGCGTCACGGCAGACTGTGCCCAACGAAAGCAGCAGGGGGTCGGCATGCGCAAAGCGAGTTGTCGCGGGAGATTACGGGCAGGCCGGGTAGGAGTAGGCGAGAAAGAAGAGCATTCCTCATGGTGACAGGGTGGGGCCCTAAGTGCTTGCCGCTGGACCGTCAACCACTTGCGTAGCATCAGCGTTGGTCCTTCACCTTAGGCTCCACACTTCCCCCCCCCCCAAACATCGCCCAAGCTCTTGTCCCCGTTCTTCAAAAACATTGACTCTCGTTTATAGTTTATGATTGTTGTAGAGGTAGTAGAGGTTTGCCATTCTTCGTCTGTTCAACCGATAGAGTCATTTTGTTTTACCAACAATAATAATGTTTGGTTTTTAAAATTCTCTTAATACATTAATTTGCACTGGTGATATAAATGGAATAAATTAAATTAATTAATAATTAAAAAACTAAGGATAAAATGGAATAAGTTTAAAATGCTAAACACTAGTTTAAAAAGTCACATTAAAACAGTTAAAAAAGTCCACATAGAAAAAGAATTGCAGAATTAAAATACAGGCAAGATATGGAAAGGACCAGGGTCTTGAAATATCACGATTAGCAATAGCAGCACTATCTGTCTGAAGAAATGAATGAAAGCTACTGTTATTCATAATGAAAATAAAATTATATTCTTGGACACAAAAAAAATACGCCGGGGAGTGTGAAATATCGATTCAGCGGCCCGGCGGAACTTCAGTCCCACGACGCCTGCCACTGAGCTACGCTCAACTTGATCGGCTGGGTCGTAGGTGTTACTACCTATACTTGTGTCGCTCGAAGTAGCGAGTGGAGTAGGCACGTGTATGTAAACCTTGCTGACTTGGTGCTTGTCGGTTAGTCAGAATTAGGTTAGGAAAATAAAGTTATGGGCCTTACTCACATGGAACGTCCGACGCATTTAAAATTAGAATAAATTGATATAACTGTCACACTTAAATAATTACAAAAGTCCACTAGCATTAACACTTTAACACTTCAAACTTATCACCAGCTTATTTAGTATTTTAAAA
>NW_025784158.1:0-47125 GCF_021130785.1 Homalodisca vitripennis
GAGGGCGGAGGGAAATTCCAATATGGCTGGCCGCCATGATAATTGGGCGGGGAAAGGGAACCTAACCTCACTTTCTTGGTTTTCCCCGCGTCTTCAATATGGCTCGCGCCCAGTTGGCGGCGAGACAGTGGAACATAACCTCAAATTGTGAAAGTTGTGCGGTGAAACAGGGGAACATAACCTCACAACTGTAAAAGGGCGGGAAAGTAAACTAAACACAGAGAAATAAAGGCGAACTCCGTACCCTTTATTGTGGGTGTTTGATATAGCAATAGGGGTTCCAGGAGTTTAAAATAAAACATTTTTTTTGGGTAAAAACCATAAGTTATTATTATACCTATTTCTAAAACAACCTATTTCACATTGGCACTCTTCAACATCACCGCCACACCGATGCTCAGCAGATATGTGGTGGGGCCGGTCATCAGAGGAAGTCCCTGTAAAACATAAAAAATAGACGCTGAGTATAGCCATGTCTCTGAACAAGAAAATTTCCGCGCTTCCCCACGGGCTGGAAGTTGAAAAGCGCGTTCCTTGATTGGATGTAAGAATAGTAATCTAAGCGCTCTGATTGGTGGACAACCTGAGATGGCCGGCTACATCCCTCTCCTCTACCTCTCCCGTCAGATATCCGTGGGGCGGGACTTCAGGGAGATAGGACGTGTGTCCGCTCTCCAGTTTTAACTATCGTTACAACAAATATCATTAACCATATATTTCTACGAATAAATTAAATATTGTTTTCTTAATAGCAGATCTTTTGGCTATTACTTGAGTAAAATAATTCAATCTATTTCGTTAAAATATTTTTACTAATATTCATTTTAATTACCCTGATAATTACATATTCTTTCGATGTAACTTCTCTTTCTTAAAATACCTAAATAGAAATTATCGTTACTAGTAGCAGTTAAGCTTGTTAGTCTGGTTTAGTTGCTTTTCTAAGCGTAATATCGTTTCTATCGAATACCATATTGGTAAACAAGTCTTACGTAAATATTGAAGTAGAACTCTGAAACCTGTTATATATGGATATGGAGTTGGATGCCTGTACAAAATTCTAGGAAGAAACGAGACTTACATAAAAAAATATAGGGTATTACGGTACTAAGACCACCTTTAAATTCAATACCGTTCCTTGAAAACATTGATGAGATCGATTGTGCTAAGGACGGGGTTTTCTAAAATTGTAAAATTTGAAATGAAAGCCAAATTGCACTGATTCGGCATACCTCGGATTTACACTTCATAGTCTAAAATTTAAAAAGTAAAAGATCCGGGCTACGTGGCATTTCGACCAGTCTGATCAGGTCAAGGAACGATATCCTTTTTTGAAAATTTTCGGGGGGGATGGATAATTCAATAAAGTACGCGGACTCTGTAAAATCTACCGATACGTTCAAAGTCGAATGTACGCGTGTCAATCTCACCTGTTGGTAGTGGTTGGTAAGACCCTGGCTTGTACAATTATTTTTCACGAAGGAATGTAAAGCACGAACAGGTATTGTATCGATAGTAAATGTGGACAATCTTGTTGTCTGCCCCGAGCTATAGTGGTAGCAAAAGCTTACTGCCAAAAAAAGATCCTCAGTTCAAAGCAATAAGGCAGGACAATTGGTATAAGCGACAAACTCTTAGAGAGCCAAAAATTGATGACCCAAACGCCGGGGTCCAAATTTCTGAAGCAGGGGAGCGGGGGTCCACGAACTTTCAAAATTTCAAGAGCACCTCAAAAAATATAATATTACAGTTTACAACTAATCAACAGTAAGGGTGTAGGGACGTGTATTTTAGCGGTAATAATGAAAGTGCTCTGTATAAAATTAACCTACTGTACCATAGGGGTCACTACCAATGTAATCACTAGTCTGACTGCCGCCTTTGCTTGTAAACTCTATTGTGAGGCGTTGCAATGTCCCTTACGACCACCAAAGGTTATCACAGATGGCTCTAACATCTGTCCTGCGTGGTCAGACAGTTTCTCCTCGCCCTGTAAAGAGGAGCATGGAGGTAATAGTTTGCCCAAATTGTAACATAACTCTAAAAAATCAAATATGTTTCGCGGCTCACCAGGTGTGAACGGTGTAAATCTGTTAATAAATGCAAACAATGTCAAAGACTCGTATTTCTGAATAACAGCGTTAAATCGAAACCACGTGTGCGGGGGAAGTTTTCTGTAAAATCTGTAATGATTTCAATGCCCAAACCACCTAGTGCTACATGCGAGTCGACACAGGCAAGCCCAAAACAGAAGATTATCTATTCATATTTTTTCGATCTGGAAACAAGACAGGACGAGTTCATATAATGATAAAAAAGTTCATAAAGTAAATCTATGTGTCTCGCGCCAACAATTCTGTTTCAAAATGTATCGGTGGTGGAAATTGTGAACATTGTAATACCCGCACTAGAGTATTTAGACAAGATCCTGTAGTTAAAAATTCATGGATTATGTGATGGATGTTAGAAAAAATTTCAAAAACGTTTGTGTAATGGCTCATAACGGCCAGGTGCTTTGATTTTCAGTTCATCTTAAAAGTACGTACTGGAACAGACACAAATTCACTCCAGAGCTAATTATGCGTGGCACCAAAGTAATTCTCATGGAATTGGACAACGTGAGATTTATCGACTCACTGAACTATTTCCCCATGGCCCTCTTCAGCACTCAACAAAGCCTTTGATCTACCCCCAGAGAAGAAGAAGGGTTACTTCCCTCACTTGTTTAAAACACTCTGGCAAAACCAAAACTATGTAGGGCCCCATCCCACCCAAGGAATACTATCTGCCCTGAATCGATGTTCGAAAAAAGTTATACAGATTTTGGAAAATTGGCATAATGACCAGGTCAACAAAAACGTAGTGTTCGATTTACAAAAAGAACTTATTGAGTATTGTATTTCAGATGTAGGACATATTGGCGCAGGCGTGTATAAAATTCAGAGCAATGTCTTCTCGAAGAATATGGAAAGTTTAGACCCGTTCATGGAAGCCGTCACCATAGCCAGCGCCTGTAATCTGGTTTTTTAGACGTAAGTTCTTAAAACCCAATTACTATTGGCCTGGTTCCCTAACAATGGATACAGACTTGTTGACATGCAATCCCCCATCGCTTTGCAGTGGCTGACTTGGGAGGAGGATCAGCGCGGCGTCCGAATCCAGCATGCAGGGCGGGAAAGAGAAGTCAAAATTGCCGGCGGTATGAAAGTAGGGACGGTTTCGACGGTGAAACGTGTGTATGAATTTTCAGGGTTGTTATTTCCACGGTGCCCCTAAATGTTACAAGTACGAGAGGAAGTGCCCTTAACAGACGATCCCCTCAGACTTTTGCTCTGAGGTACGAAAGGACCAAATCCAAAATAGCTAAACTCCAAAATTCCGGATACGAAGTTATCGAGACTGTGGGAGTGTGAAATTTAAGAAAATGAAAAAAGATCCTAGATTGGCATACCTAAATTCATTACCAATTCTAAACACGCTCCCACTTAATCAGAGAGACGCCTTCTTTGGTGGTAGAAACAGGCAACGCAAGAACATTACCACAAGTGGTGCAGAGGGGAGTCTATACAGTATGTGGGACGTATGCTCTCTCTATCCTTTTGTTAATAAAATTTAAAATGTACGTAAAATCTCATCCTAAAAATCTATGTGGGGTGACAGAGAATGTAGGGGGCGAGGCATGCAGGCTGAAGGTCTTCTTAAATGTAAAGTCCGGCCTCCGCTAAAGTTGTATCACCCGGTTCTCCCTACACGCATGAACGATAAATTAATGTTTGTTTTATGTAGGGACGTGTGGGGAGGACATGTACTCGGGTGACTGTGCCCCACACCACGGAAGAGAGAGCATTGACAGGGACATGGACGATGCAGGAAATTAGAAAAGCTTGTAGAAAAAGGCTATTCCATTTTAGAAATGTACGAATTATGGGAATACGAGGTAGTGACCTATGAGGATGGCGGACTCTTCACAGACTTTGTAAATAAATTTTTTAAAAATCAAGCAGGAGGCATCGGGCTACCTTTCCCTGGTGTCTCACTGATCAGGACAAAGAAACGTACATTAACAAATATATTTTGAACATGAAGGTATCAGACTTGACCAAACAAAAATTGAAAAAGAACGCGGGTCTTTCGCTCCCTAGCAAAATTAATGCTAAATTTCGTTTTGGGGGAAATTCCGGACAGAGAGAGAACCAGACAAAGACATCGATAATACGATCACCGACACATTTTTCAAACTACTAACCAGTCCCGGGACACAAGTAAATACGGTTCAAGAAATTAACGAAGAGGTTCTCCTCGTAAATTGGCAAAACATAGAAGAGGTTAGCGAGTCCCTCAGAACCGTCAACGTCGTCTTGGCCGCTTTTACCACATCTCACGCGAGGTTAAAACTGTATGAACACTTGGAACAGCTACAATCTCAAGTCCTTTACTATGACACAGATAGTGTACTGTACATACATAAAAAACGGCATGTATAAAGTTCCTACCGGAGTGACTACCTCTCGGGGAGATGACCGATGAGATTGCGTCGACTACGGACCCGGTTTTCATACATTGTAGAAATTCGTTTCTGGTGGTCCTAAAACCTATGCCTACTTAGTGTGGTCCACAAATAAAAATTCGTTAGTTGAAGTTTGTAAAATTAAAGGTCTCACTCTTAAATTTAAAAAACTAGTAAACGTTCTAAATTTTTGAAAAATTAAATAGAAATGGTTTCTCAGTGAAAACGGATCCAACTCTAGAAATAACAGAAAAACCGTATTAGACGGACAAAAGACAAAAACATAGTTACCGTATGAAGAGACTAAACTATTTAAATATTACCGGTCCTAAGCGTAGTGCGTGGAAGGAGAGTATGAGACACTACCGTATGGGCTATAGTAAAGTTTCTAAATATTAGTATATTATAGTATACTTACAGTAGGTGTAAATACAGCCTCCTTCACTCTTCTAAACACAGACCACCACAAACAATAACCTTCGTAGGTCAATGCTTTTCCCCCTCATCCTCTTTAACTTCTCCCGCGATTGCTCGAGTAGATGCTGCTTCTCTTCCATCACTGACCGAGACTGAAACGCTCTCCTCGCAACCGTGTACCCCCACTACCACACAGCGTCCACTGACTTTCCTGTCGCTGTGCTTGCTACCGGCCCTCGCAGACCCCAAAAGCCTGAGTGTGTGTGTTGGTATGGCTCTGAGGTCCCGGACGGAGTGGGTTTGCGATCCTTCAGTGGCCTAAACTCCATAATTCCTTGGGATCATGTATGAATGTGTGTGGCAACGAGGCGGGCTAAACCCCATAGATGTACTCTTGCCGTGAATGTGCCGAGAGGTTCGTGGCCTTGGGGTTTGAATGTGATCCTTCAGGTGGACTAATCCCCATAATTCCTTGGGATCGTGTTGGTTTTTTAGAGTGTGAATGTGTGGGAGAGAATATAGCGATGGACCGGTTCAGCCATGACAAATTACAAATGTATATAGTGTTGATATTACTGTAAAATTGTAAATATTGCTGTAAAACACCTATATTGTGCAAAGTGTGAGGTCTCAGTGGGGAGTCGGTGGTGGGAGAGTAACCCGTGGAGGCAGTGGTGGTGGTGGGAGAGCACTTCATTCTCAATCATGGCGTGGAATCCAAAGAGCCTCTATGACCTTTGTCTGCGGCAAATTGCCCAACATCCTATTCGCTTCTTACGATATATCCAGATCCCCGAATCCATCCGTCGGAAATTTAAATCTAAACATCGCGAATGCTGGCTTTGAATTGGTAGTCAGATACAAAGAAGTTTACGACGGACGCGGACTACGCAGACTTTGTCATATGTGTGCTCGAGACCGTTCAGCTGTTTGGCAAAAAGAATCGTCGACCGCGTATTACTTCACGGAAGATACATTTTACACAATGCGTAGTTTATGGGAGTGTACATCGTGTAACAATCGGCTCTTTTACTATAGGACCGGGCGTTGCATGTGCGCGAACCTTTCCATTGTCTAAGCAACAAGGGATGGGACAGTTATTGGTCACCGGGCGACAACCAGTTACTTCTGGACTGGCCCTCAAAATCAAATTACTGTTTAACCTGGGCATCGAGCATGCTAGTGTTCGATGTGGGTGTTCCAAACCACACCACTTAGACTAATATAAATACCGGTATACAGATTTTTTTCTTCATTTTGAAAGATGGACGCGATAGCGAAAGAACTGCACACAACCGGCTAGGAAAAACTATCCCAGACGCAGGGTTACTCTGAAGGGACTCAATGATCTATACCAGGCTGATCTAGTAGAGATGATCCCGTATTCAAGGGTGAACAAAGGTTACAAGTATATATTGACAATGATAAACTGCTTTAGTAAAACTTGCGTTTGCCATTCCTTTAAAAAACAAGACAGGTGCAGAAGTAGCTCATGCACTAGAACCTATACTGTCTAAACACAAAATGAAAAATCTTCAGACTGATCAGGGTAAGGAGTGGTACAACACTCACGTCAAAAAGCTAATGGACAAATATAAAATAAACCTTTACTCGACCTACTCACATCTGAAAAAGCTCTATTGTAGAGCGTCTAAACAGAACATTAAAGAAAAAAATGTATAGAAAATTCACGACACGTGGAAGTTACGAATGGTTCAGTATTCTATCTGATATAGTCAAGGAGTACAATAATAATGTCCACAGAACAATCGGTATGAAACCAAAAGATGTTAAACAGAAAACACGTAAAACAAATCCTTGTCCGTTTAAACAAAACCACAAAAAGAAAAACAAAAAATTAAAATCACTAAATTCAAGCTAAACGATAAGGTAAGGATTAGCAAATACAAAGGAGTTTTTAAAAAAAGGTTATCTGCCTAACTGGACAAATGAAGTATTTACAGTATATGCAATAAAACCTACAAAACCCGTAACGTACATTCTACAAGACTCTAAAGGTGAAGTATTGAAAGGTGGGTTTTATGAACAAGAAACTCCTCAGGTCCAAAACTGGTAATGTATATCTAGTTGAGAAAGTGTTGAGGCGGAAAGGAGACAAAGTACTTGTTAGATGGCAAGGGTTCGATAAAAACAGTGACACATGGGTGAGCAAGCATGACATCACCACACACTGAGTGTGACTGCAACTGCAGTCGTGGGACCGGATGCAGCTGCACCAGCCGCTGCGTGGGAGCGGATGCAGCTGTGCGCTCCAACGTCCAGGAGGGCTACCAGCTCAGCTCTGTTACTTTATATACTATGTCATAATAATGTGCAACTTAGTTTATCTTCGACAATGAGACTGATTAGTCAATCTGTGAAATTACCAGTGAGAAACTTTGACGAGTTTGTAGGTGGTGGTATGAATCGTACAAATAAAAACGGTCCCTCTGCTACCTGACACGATTCGCGGATTAATTGTTGGAACCGTCCAATTGCGGTAAAACGAACGTACTGTTTAACCTATTGGTAGATCCTAACGGTTTGAGATTTGAAAATGTTTACGGTGTTTTCAAAATCACTCTACCAACCAAAGTACCAGCTACTATCCAAGATTATGCCGAAAGAGATCGGATACCACGCGTATGATGACAATGCATCTGTCCATACACCCGAGTGAGGCTAAACAGAATTCAGTAATGATATTCGACGACATAGCCTGTGAAAAACATAACAATATACGAAACTACTTCACCATGGGTAGACACAAGAATATTGACACATTCTACCTAGGTCAGACCTACAGCCATATACCCAAACAGCTCGTTAGAGACAATGCCAACTTTATCGTACTATTCAAACAAGACGAAACAAAACCTTCACCATGCATACAGTGACCACGTCAATACCGATATAGACTTTGAAAAGTTTAAACAAATGTGTGCTCTGGCGTGGAAAGACAGACACGGCTTCCTGGTCATATGCCAAGGACTGTGACATTGATAAAGGCAGGTATCGTATCGGAATCGATAGTTTCATTCAAGATCTATGATGGTAAGGATATACCACTACAATGACCTCAGAGGTTTCTCAATCCAGAGATCCAACAAAGTCCATTCAAACCTGTGCACCTGGTACTATGCCGATAAGAAAAAGTTTTGCGGTAATTACTGTAGCAGACGCGGACCACATGGTTTTCTCTTCAATAGGAGGTGCTGGAGACATAAGCGTGTAGGGATGTACAGTGCTAGTCTACCACCGTAATCTTGTTAATGATTTCAGCAAGCGAACGGTTCTACAACCGCGATATATGGATAGAGTTTGTGAAAAAGAAGTCAAAACAAAGGGGTACCGCTCGAACTCGTGGTGTACCACGAGGACATGCTAAATAGTACGGTAAGAAATCCACAGAACATGTTATCCAGATTCAGACCGTTTCCCGATCAATTCGGTCAAAATCGTACCGTTGAGAAACGCTCATGGAAGTGTAAACTTTGCGCAGACCTGTATAAGGATGCTCCAGTACGGGTGTAACATACCGCATGCAGCTCGCTGTATTCTCATTACAGAGAGAACAATACCAATCAGGAACCCTGTCAAGATCTACAACCGTGCTCTAGCTTCAAAGTGCTACATTGACATTAGCTACAACGTAGGTTACGGTCCCGTCCCAGACGGTTTACCGCGAGGTCAAAGGAAGAAAGATTTTGCTGGTGTAAACAATCTTTGTCAAAGTCTGTTTACGACAGAATTTCTCAAATTGGCTTTACCGACTGTAACAATGTACTGCGATAAGTTCGGAATAACACTGCGTGACGGGACTTACTCAATTACAAATACCAAACAGTTTGAGGCTTGGAGGAGTTTTTACAGGAGCTAATCCAAGTGAATTCTGGTTACTCAACTCTTACATGATTCACATACACAGTAGGGTGAACAGACCTATAGAGCATCTGAAACAATATATGGAAAAGCACGTGGAGAGTGACAAGTATACTGTAGCTGAGATACCCCAGTGGAGAGACGGATGGAAAAGGACCTTTTGTGTTCAGGGACCCTGAATAGACCTGTACAGATACCGAGAACAGTTTACCTAAGAGGGCTAGGTACCGTGGTGTCACTAAAGCAGGTCGTACGCTTTCTAAGAAAGCATAAAAAACGAGCCCTCTTCTTTAGACAGGTTGAACTGCCATAAAGTAGTTAGTATTAAAGTACTAAAAACCGAGTCACATTGTCAGTTTAAACAATGGCTTCAAAGGAGAAGGACCTTACTCTCAGTATAACTCGTTTGAGGAAAGCTATAAAGCAAAAGTATAAACAGTTCAGAGAAGGAACTCTGGCCACAGACGTATTTCTAGAAAAACAGTACAAACCTATCCTGTCAGAGTTACGAAAAACAACAGGATCTGTAAAAACTGAACCGAAAACCGAACCAAAGCAAGAAGAAGAAGAGGAAAATGAAGATGAGGCAGCCGTACAGTTCACTCCGGACGTTATGTCAACCCCCAAAACACACCTGCGTTCCTGCAGGACGATGATGTGCTTGAAGCAGGACCGTCGTCACCAGACGTCAGTGATATACTCAGCACGAAAGAAGGACAACTCTCAGCATCTGCATGGATACAGAACACGTTCTCCCATCCACTAACCATAAGGTACATGACAAGTATGATGAAGGATATGTCAGGTAAACATAGTAAGATCGAACCATACGTACGGACCACGCTACGACAACAATACGCTAATGGTAGGAGATAAGAAGTTATCATTTGGAGATGACGGTAGCATACTCGTAGGTGAACGGTCCTACAGACCTACACAGGGACTTTATGAATTGCTTTTTAATCGTCTGCCTGATGACAAACGTTACAACGTAAACGATATGAGAGCTTACAAGGATATATTGACACTGTCGTCCTGCTCACAAAAGAAGTTACAATTATAAAAATCACGTGAACCGTAACGCTTCAACGAAATACAAAGTCATTATTTCTCAACTCTTCCCAAAAGACCGGTAGTGGGTATAAGGATGTAGGAGCACCAGACCCTATCTACTATGATGACCCAAACGAACTGTGTGACAGACTCAGAACTCCTCGTGTCCTCAGCAGAGATCGGTAACACGGGACATAGGAACGAAAATAATAAACATTATCGAAGAACTCAAAGAATCAAAGACTATATCAGGTGATGGTAACGCGAGATTCAGATCATTGATGAGATGACCATCAATAAGTTTGGTCAGAGGGCCGCAATCTCTGAAGAAGCAAGACATTCAGAGAGTTACGAATACTGTAAACAAAAAAGCTAAAGAAAGATGTAAGAAGACTGTACTCTCAAATTGCAATCCTTCAGAATCAAGCGCTTATTCAGCAGAATCAAATAAACAGCTTACAAAATACAAATGAAGAAGTTATAAGGCGTCTAGCAGTTCAACTATTTCACTGGATCAATAAGATACACACTACCGTACCTCCAGCTCGCTTCCACGGCGTCTTAGATGTTGATGAAAACACATATATTGACTGGGATAAGATATTTATAAAGAGCAATGTACAGGAGGAGTCTTCATCACTTGCACAATGAGTGTTGACAAGTTTGGTCATACGGTCCGTGAAGGAAGTAAGAGAGGTCCGCCTGGACAAGGATTCAGTCTCACAGTCGACGGCAACTACGATATCAAGGGCAAGCGGTTATGTAACGTGGCCGACGCCCAGCAGAGTCTAGACGCTATAAACTTGCAGACCTTGAAAAATAATGTGGATAGCGCAGTCCTCAAGACTGTGTCTGACGTTTCGCTTGTATCCAAGAAAAATGTGATGGACGCTAAAGGTAACAGAATTAGCAACATAGGTGATGCTCTACTCTGGGACCGATGCTCTGACTCTTCGCCGTCTTGCTAGGGAGGTACCCTATAAGGACACAAACAGCAAATATTACAGGTTTGACAACTACAGGTTGCGCATGATAGGTGATCCCACGGGGGATACAGATGCAGTGACGCTAAAATATCTTAAAACGAACACTCTAAAAAAGAAGTAGTGATGGTAAAGTCTGGGAATGTGATAACAAAAGACTCGGACAGATGGCTGATCCTCTTCTCGCTGGCGACGGTGTAAACCTACAGACTTTGAACAGGAAACTGAATGAAAAAACGCTGGCGATAGACAAGGACACGATCGACGCTAAAAAGAGGAGACTAGTGAATGTAGCCGATGGTCAAGGACCAAACGATGCCGTTACACTCTCTCAGTGTCAAAATCTATTGCCTGCTACTAAAAGTATTGCGGACGGAAACAGTTATCTTTAATAATTACAGAGTTTCTAATGTTGCCGAACCTAAAGAAGGTACCGACGCATGCACTGTAAATTATGTGAAGGAAAGAACACCGGATACGGATAAGGAATAAATGGTTATTTGGACGTAAACGATTAAGTCAAGTAGCTTCTCCGCTGTATGACGGAGATGCTGTTAATAGAGGATACCTTAAAGTGAACACTCCGATACTCGACGGTGACACGTGGAATTGTAGGAATAAAAGATTGAAACTTGTGGGCGACCCTGTCGACATGAGTGACGCTGTGTCTGTTAATTATCTGGTGAGAGTGGTGAGCGAAGTCTTTTACGGTATGTACAAACTACTGGCTCCGACGCTAGGACGCTATACACCTAACCGATAAAGACGAGTGGATTAGGTTCAACATTGTCGACCCATACTTTAAAGACCCAGTGAGCAGGGTGAGATCGAATCCGTGATGGTTTTATATGTGAGTTGCTGACATTTTTACCGATGACAAATTTGTTGTAGAACTTAACGAATGCACTCTCAGAGGCACTATGTTGGGTATGACCAGTAGCGTGTTGCCAGGAGTCCCTGATGGAATTAGAGGAGGTTTCAGATATATAAATGGCCGTCTGTACTTTATAACAGACAGTCACGTTCTGGAGTACGACGAGTTTACAGGAGTGGTTACAAGATCCGAGGCGGATATCTTTGACGTACTGCAGATCACATGTGTTAGGGAGACCCTGCTCAGGCAACTCTATAAACGTATTACGGTATATAAGGGAATAAAATGGGAAAGCACAAAGTAAAGCGAAACAGATTGAAACGAACCGTCAAGCGAGGAAGAGGTCTGGTTTCGAGCGCTTTGCAAAACGCCGGATCGGTCGCTGGAAATCTTTTGAACCGTGCAATTGACGCTCTACCTGTCGAACTCCATTTACCTGGTGGGTACCGATACTGTGGTCCAGGTACGAAATTAGGGGTGAGATTGGCAAGGGGTGATAAGGGTATAAATCCCTTGGACGAATATTGTAAAATTCACGATATAGCGTACTCAAAATACAGGGATTCCGAACACCGAAGAGAAGCCGACAAAGAATTAGCCAAAAGAGCCTGGGAAAGAGTCAAATCGGCCGACGCAAGTATTGGGGAAAGAGCCGCAGCCTTAGCTGTAACAGGAGCCATGAAGACCAAAACAGCCCTCGGTGGAGGGAAGAGGCGGAAGAGCAAGCGAGGGAAGCCCAAACGTAAAGGTCAGGGTATGTACCTCAAGCCGTATCCAAAGAGAGGCGGTGGGGTAAGAAAGAAGAGGAGGTGTTGCAATAAAAAAAAACGTCGATACCAGTAAAACCGTTATCAAATTACGAGCTAGTACACTACGCGAAACTACTTAATATTCCGAATTTCCGTGGAGTTTATATGAGAGACGCTCTACCCAAACGCCCACGATCGTATGAATCGGCCATAATTAATCTGGATAACTCGGCCGGTGAAGGTACACATTGGGTGTGTTACAGGAAGTTAGGTAACAGGGTATACTACTTTGACAGTTTTGGTAACCTAAGACCACCAATAGAGCTTATATCATACCTAGGACCAGACGTTAACGTACGGTATAATTACGAGAGAAGACAGAGTGAGGGCTCAGTAGTCTGCGGACACTTGTGTTTAAAGTTTCTCAGCAGTAATGTTTTCACTTAGCGGTCCTGCTCCACAGGTATCATGCGAGGTATTTCCTCCAATGGACGTGAGCGATGGTGATTACGAAATTGGTCTAGTTGACCTCTCCACATACTATACGATTCCAAATATTGAAACGGGAATAAACGATATGTTTTATTACGGTGACAATAAACAAATCAAGATAGCAGAGGGGTCGTACGAAATTGAAAATATCGAAGAATACATCAAATCCCATTTAGGCGCGGATGTGACATTTAGTCTGAAAGGAAACAATAATACGCTAAAATCCGAAATCACTTGTAATAAAATCATACACTTTGACAGAGAACAGACAATCGCTCCCCTACTAGGGTTCAGTAAAAAACCACTTGAGCCAGGCAGGGTACACACATCCGATGTCCCCATAAAACATAATGAATGTAAATACTATACGCGTTGAATGCAATATCGCACGAGGATCCTTTCAAAACGGTGTAGAGGGACACGTGCTGCATGAGTTCTACCCTGAAGTGGCCCCAGGCTATAAAATAGTTGAGAAACCCGCCAATGTAATCTATTTACCGGTGAACGTTCGTAGAGTGAACAACATTTCCGTAACACTCAAGGACCAGGACGGCAGATTGATTAATTTCCGTAACGAGATAGTCTCACTACGCTTGCATATAATAAGAAAACAATAATGGGTCTAGTATTTAGAGAGTTGCCGAGCCACACACTGGTCAGTAATCACCGAAAGGTGGCAGCGTTAACATCAAAGAACATAAAGTTTCTAAAGTCTCTAGGCTTTAAGTATGGCGCTTCTATCGATAGAGTCCGGAGCAATGTACGATGAAGACGTAACGGGGTGGGAATTTCATACCCATAAACCGTACGCCTCGTCTACGTTTAAGAATAACGATGAAATCAGAATACCGATTAGTCAGCAAGACATAATCACAGCACCGTTCGAAAGCTTCATACATGTTAAAGGGACGCTGCAGGCTAAAAAAGCTGACGGCAGTGCTTGCAATGTAAATCTAGTGAACAACTCGATGGCACATTTATTTGATGAGATTCGTTACGAGTTGAACGGTCAAGTAATCGATAAAAACACGCAGTGTCGGCATAACTACGACGATCAAAGGACTGGTATCTTTTAAGGAAAATGAAAAAATGAGTCTGGCTAACGGAGGGTGGCTCGGGGCGAATAATTCCGCAGACGCTGTTAAAGAGTTCAATTACGCCGTTCCCGTTAGGACATTGATGGGATTTTTCGAAGATTACAAAAAGGTAGTGGTTAACAGTAAACAAGAGTTGGTTCTTCTGAGAGCCGCCTCTGATAACAATGCTGTAATTTCAGCTGACGCTGCTACTGTTGATCTTGATATAACTGACTTGTACTGGAGGGTTCCTTACATTACAATATCAGACAGCCACAGGTTAAAGCTGTTGCGTATGGTCGAGAAAGATACACTGATTCACCTTCCGTTTCGATCATGGGAAATTCACGAGTACCCCAGTTTGCCGTTGACAACACGTCATAGTTGGACAATAAAAACGAGTACCCAAATTGAAAAACCTCGTTACGTGATTTTAGGTTTCCAGACTGGAAGGAAGAACAATTTGAAAAAAGACGCTTCCAGCTTTGATCACTGCGATCTACTCAATATCAAACTGTTTTCTGAATTCACAGTACTTTCCCGTACGATAACATCCATGGTGATCTACGCATTTTCTACGACATGTTTACCAGATTCCAGAGCTCATACTACCAGATACAAGGTGCCCCTACAGTTGATTTCAACACGTTTAAAAGTAACGTACCTCTCTATGTTATTGACTGCTCCAAGCAGAATGATTCAATAAAAACTGGCCCCGTAGACGTGCGTCTGGAGTTTGAGACTAAAAACGCTATTGCTGCAAACACTGCGGCTTACTGCTTAGTACTATATGACTCACACCTGGCATACACTCTGCTCACGGGTAACGTTAAGCGGGTGGTGTAGGAGCGGTGGTGGGGTAAAACACTTATAAATAGCTGAATTTTGTACGTGTGTCTCATTCTGTGTCATGGAGAAGCTAAACAGTTTTCTAAACGAGCCTGACTCGGTCGAGGCGACTCGATACTTAACATTAAAGAACGAAACTACTCTACAAGGTCGAGGGCATGCGAAGACTCTTTGCTCGCTTTAGACCTACAGTTAGAGTGCCCAGTGACTCTTATAGATACGGCCATTTCAAGGAATGCGCGTGGGCACGGCCCGACGCTACGTCAGGTCCTGACACTTGTCAGTGTCACTATATGGATTCATACATTAGGGGTTCGATTACGATTTTGGATCAGTTAGCTGAAATGAACGATCCGTTTCTTCTTTCGAGATTACAGTTTCTACTTGAACCCTTCCGTGATACCGCAACACAGGGGCTGTATTGTTAGGGTGGGGGTAATTGTTAGGGTGGGGGTAATTGTTAGGGTGGGGTAATTGTATAAATTGAGCGACTCCTACGCCGACGTACATTACCTACCCAGTGTTGAACACTCTCGCAACGATGGCGCTATACATTTTCAGTTATAAGGAAGACGAAGCAGAGGGGAAATTATTGGGATACTTCGACTGTACTAATTGTACATCCTATACCGACTTTTATGATGTTAAGGACTTTAACAAAATTGAGGTTTGTTTTGAGGTAGTCGATGAGCCCGAGGAATACGACACGGATGATGAGGATAATCCTATTAAACAGGCTCTAAAATAGGTATAGAGAGGGTATAAAAGCCGGAGTGTACACTTCCTTGTGGAAGGACGGAGAAATGAAAACATGTAAATACCTCGACTGTGCTAATTTCACACCTAATAGTGAGTTTTATGATGTGACGGGTTTTGACAGGATTAGGGTTAGGTTTTGCAGAGAGGATGATGTGAAGCTGAAAGGGTATAAAAAGGGTATTAAAGCGTATGTACACGCTTCCTTGTGGAAGGACGGAAAATTTAAAGCGTTTAAAACCATCAACTGTGCTAATTTAAACATCCCATGGCGACGCCTGGGATGTGAGGGACTGTGACAAAATTCGTGTCTCTTTTTCGATAGATCCTTTCACATACGAATGGGAGGAGGAGGAGGTGGAGGGGGAAGAACCACCTGCTAAAAAAATCTCATTGGTCGAAATAAGCGCGTCTCTGATTGGTCGAAATTCTCCTGTCTAAAAGTAAAATTTGAGAATTTACGTCAGACGTTGAGATGGAGTCGCAGACTATGGACGTGGAACCCACGCGGATTCCAAAACGTAAAGAGCGTATCAATGCGTTAACCGGGGTTTTTCTTAGATCTGTCTACTTTTTGGATAGTGATCTTTCAAAAATGCGTAATTGTAGGGTTTGTTAAGAATCGGGGTGACAGTCTCGGGGTTCTCTTTTAAGGGTAAAAAGGGATGCGTTTATTGGTCACACGATGTGTTCAATCAAATCACTCCTCATTTCAATTCCATAACCCTGGCTCTGGAGAATAAAAACCAAATTTTATATTAAATCGGACACGGAGGAGGATATCAAGGTCACAAATGTTTTTCGGTCGTATGCACGTGTTTCTCTTTGACGGGGAGCATACTTTAACGCTTAACGAGGCCGAATGGACTCAGTTTACAAACAGCCTTCCTCTGATGTACATTGCTCTCAGAGACAATTTTATTATCGAAGAGTCTGTACGGTTTACCATTCACGCACTAGCATCAGGGTTGGTAGAGGAGGACGTATTTGCAAAAGCAGATAGTCAGGGACTCCTCTGCTCCACAGCTCATAAATTAGCTCTTGAAGTGGCCTTGTACAAACGTTGGCCCAATGGATGTGGCAGTAGTTGAATTTCACGCATTTCAAGGCAATAAAAGACCCTTTATTCTTAAAGAGCTCGCGATCGTGGGAAAACTCTTTTCAATGTCAAATTATATTTAAACCACCTTTTCCTAGAGAACGGTTGAGCGCCAAAAAATCGTACAACAGCTCGCTGGCTTGAAGATAACTACCATAAGATTTCTTGGGAGGAGGGTGATTATCCCTACAGAGCTAATGTACTTCGCACTCTATGCAAACCCTTTGCCGTGATTTACACGCGCGGGTTGGAGAAGGCAGAGTTCTTGAGAAAGTTTCACGGTGATGTCCGTGAACTGGACGATATAGTGTGCGAGGAGGCCGGCAATCCGTGTAGCTGTAAAACAACACACAGGTTTGCTTGCTCGTTGCCACAACATACGTCAACCGAGGATCCCAATGTGAAATGCGCAATGATTGCAGCAAAGTGCCGTTTCGAGATCCTTAACAAACAGCTGCACAATACCAACGCTTATTAGTATCGGCGAGTGATTAGTAAAGGGGCGGAGGGGTTCGGCATTTAGTTGAGAATCCCGACGTGTTGGCTTGAAAGGACTCGCCGACGGGTCACATTGAAAGGCTTCACCGAGTAAAGTGACTTTTAACTGTAGGTTAGATACGAAAAATTCTAGAGCGGGGTGTGAATGATTGGTAAGCTCCTAAGGCTGGCGTAAAACCTGTAAGTCCTGGGGCTCTTTACTGCTCTTACGGCAGGCCTAAACTCCGTAAGACCGGGAGCAGTTGTGTGTGTGTGTGTGTGTGTGTGACAGATACCTCTATGGCAGGCCTAAACTCCGTAAGTCCAGGGGTATGTACCTCGCTCTAGATGCTGTAAAAAATATAAAAAATTTAAAAAATGTAAAATTCTCCGGTAAGTTTTTGAGTCACATTGAAAGGCTTCACCGAGTAAAGTGGCTATTGAAACTTACAGGAGACAAAAATATGTTGAGGAGCGATACATTGTAATGGAGTGAATCGCTATCGTGTACAGCGGTGGTTGGGGCTGTACACAAATACTGGTCACATTGAAAGGCTTCACCGAGTAAAGTGATTAGTAAAGTGAAAGAGTGAGAATAGGCCTACTGGGGAAACTCACTATAATCAAAAACGCACTGGGACCCCTACGGCCTAGCCATTCTGGCTTACCGTGGTGTGGAAACGTGGGTCACAAATTGCACCGGCAAGTGCGAGTCTCGGTGGGGGAGAGGCGTCCGCGTATAAAAGCGCGGTGCATCGGCTGCAGCTGCACTTGCTGTGATAGCTTTGCTATGTCTGTGGCAACTAGTTTTACCGTTTTCGTCATGTTGCTGTTGGTGGTGGCTGGCAACGATCTCGAGGTAATTATTGTTTTGATTATTTATTGTTCTATCGAGTTGTCCCTCAACACTGTTTCTAACTTGTAAAGTGTTTTTTAGGAACAACCATCCACTTCAAACGGTTTGCGTAGGAGTCAACCGATCCCTGTGCCCGGGGCTATCCGGGATCGATACTTTACTACGGATAGCGGGTCTATAGTCCATCTGAATATGGTTAGCTCACATTTCAATACTCTAATATTTACTCCTTAGGTGTGTGGCAGCTTTTCTAACTTTATTTTTCTCTTTTTCAGAATAATGGTGATGATCGGGCTACACTTCCTGTCCTTCAGCGTGAGGTGACCAGGGTCAGTACACTATTGTTACCGTTGTATTGTACTAATTACGCATTACTGCAGTCCCTATAATCGAACTCTATTTCAGAACGAGTACGAGGCTCAGATCCAGAGGATGTTCAGGTCTGGGCAATGGGTGACCACTCGACGCGGCCGACTGCATGTCATAAGCGCCGGTATTGAAGAGGTGATTACCGTTATCCTATTTTCCATTCGTGCAGTATTTATCCCGCAACCGGTGGCGGGACCCGCCATGTATTAATTCACTTGTGCTTTAGGATGAGTCTCAACCATCGACTCTCGGGTGGACCGGTGATGCTAACCCAAACATCACTCTCCCCTCTGACATCTCTGAGGAGAGTCTAATCGCTGCTGCCGATAGGGCTATAGCCGAGGCGTCGACTTTTCCCGACGAGGCGACTCAAAGGGTGGTGATGGAGGAATCTAATTCCAGCTCAGATGAGGCGATTTCGGTTAGTATATAGGGTATTCATATTATATTGCAGGTTTCGCTCTGTTTACAGAATCAAAAAATGGATATTTCTTGTTGACAGTTGAGTACTTCTTGGGACTTTTCCCGACGCAAACCCCTCGACCCGGAGACAGTCCTCTGAGGATCTCTCTCAGTTCTATCGGAGGTTGAATCAGTCTACTCCACCAACAGTCTCGCCCATCAGTAGTGGCTCCCTTCCACTCGGGTTTCTCCCCCGACCCCACCTCACAGGAGTCCCTCATATCCATGGAAGTGGCTGCCGGCTCGCCACCCCTCCTCTCACCATCTGCAGTAAGTTTCATTCCCTACATTATCCATGCCACTACGTAGTGTTTCATCTGTTTAATTCGTTACCTATGTTACAGGACATAGATCCCCAATGGGAGGCAATGAGGGCGGTGTCAAGGTCCCTGAGTATAGTCGCTCAGGTGCAGGGCATCAGTGAGGGGGCCGTCTACGACACCGAACGGTGGATGGTGCGGAGACCCGAGGAGGAGGAGTTCCGTGCCGCCGCTCCAGCCGCTTGGGAGGAAACCCGCGAACGGTGGATGGTGCGGAGACCCGAGGAGGAGTTCCGTGCCGCCGCTCCAGCCGCTTGGGAGGAAATCCGCAGCATCCTCGCGGATTTCCTATACGAGACAGCTACCCGCATGGAGGAGGACTCCCGACGTAGAAACACCGCTGTGCCGTCCAACGGATCAACCCCTGCCACTCAACCCCGCGAAGTGTCCTGCCCCGTTTGCTTTTGCGAATCTACCAACAATCGCTCTTCGACTGTGTGGGCATACACTCTGCCGTCCATGCTCCAACAGAGTGGGGGATAGATGCCCCACGTGCCGTGAGCTGATTGTGGGAAGATTCACAATATATCTCCCCAGGTAGAGTTCTACCTCTATCTTAATTATTCAATTGGCTTCACATTCAAAATTTATATTCCAAATTCCAAAGGGACGGGACATTATCCAGTCGTAGGATGTCTACCAGTTCTCTGGACCGATTCTTATACTGGATAATGTTTAAACCTGGGTACTATACGTAGTACGGATGTTCCGAAACCACATCCAGGCCCACATCAACTCACCGCATCACACAATAAGGTACGATTCGTCTTTATTTCTCTTGTTTAGTTTACTTTCCCGCCCTTTTTACATTTGAGGTTATGTTCCCCTGTTTCCCGCCAATTTCACAATTGAGGTTATGTTCTACTGTTCCCGCCAAACTGGGCGCAGCCATATTGAATACGCGGGAAACCAAGAAAGTGAGGTTAGGTTCCCCTGTTCCCGCCAATTCATCATGGGCGCAGCCATATTGGAATTCCCTCCGTCCCTCGTTTCTCCCTCACCGGACCCAACAAATCACCGATTTTACCGAAAAACACCGATTTTCACACCCAAAATCACCGATTTTACAGAAAAAACACAGGTTTTGACACCCCAAATCACCCCAAAACACTAGGATAAGAGTGTGAGCAGGGAATTTCTCCCGCACATGAAGGGATTTCTCCCTCCCATAAGAGCCCATGTTACGGCCCGAGGGGGGCGAGGTCTACTTTTCATAATATGTTATTATTTCTAAGGAACAACCAGAATACATATTTTTTGACAACTTTATAAATCAACAACACAGAACTGAATATGTTGTTTTATGTTTAAAAACACAGTTAACATAGTAAGGATGGAAAATGAATAATATACTTTTATAAGTGAATTTTAATGGAAACAATTAACAAAGTAATCTGGTTGTTTTCTGTACATTTTGTATTAAAATTCACTGATATTGAAATTCGAAGTAGTAAATGTTGACGAAGTGGTTCGTAATTCCATTAATTCTGGTTTTTTCTACTGGACACAACATTATTTTAAGTATTATAAAACTATTTATTACTGTTTAAAAGTTTCCCTAAGCCTTGAAAGGGGACATGTTTCAAAAGTCACCCTCCTATTACTGTTAATTTGGTAACAAGGTATGAAATAGAAAGACGCCATACCTACCTTCTGACGTATTAAAATTTATAGAAGTTTTAAACCGGCATTAATCCTAATAACACTGTAATACTTTCCCGATTTGTAATGTATGCCACGCATTATAAGTGCACTGTAATACATGCTAAAGGTTTACGCCCACAGGATAAGATTTTTTCTATTTATGTACGAAAATTTACGAATAAAGGGCATGCCCATTTTGGAAGACACCCGGTCACAATCTTAAATTAAGGAATGCATTCATTCAACTAATTTTTAAGGGAGGCTACATTGATATATCAATAATTTCGAATTTAACTGTGTAGTAAAAAACAATTTCGAAAATAATTGCGTAATAGTCTACGAACTTTTATTTAGGCAAAAATTTTATGTTATGTTATGTTACAGAATACAAGGTACTTATTACAGAGAGAATAGTTGTATTACTGTGAATTATAATGGTATTCAACAAAACATAACGTGTAATAGACAAAGAAAGGAATGTTTCCTAACAACCAAAAGTGCGGATGAGCTGTGCAACAATGTTGAATACCAGGTATTTGAAGCTCCCTTTGTTGCAATAAGGGACACGTTAATTTTACGTTTGTGTTGCAAATGTAATATAATTAGGCTATATTAAGTACATTCCTGACCGGAAAACAGCTAACTGGAAACTGTGGGAACTATAATATAGCTTATATATTATTTAGAGTCAATTACTACGAATGTTTATGAGTAAAAGAAATCACCAAATTAAAAATCTAAATAGGTTTATTGAAATCCCAAAAACACCTCTTTTAGGGCATAAGAACAATGTTAAAAAACTCAAATAACTTTACACCCTTATTATTTTTCGTATATTTGTGGAGGATATATCGTTTAAAAATATATTATGAATATGCATATAAAAACGTTTTTTTAGATTTTATTGTATAATGATAATTTTTTTTATATCAAACAAAGATAAAATAGTTAAATCTTTTCTTTCTCACTAATACAATAATTATAGAAAAATAAATGCGTACTGATAACATCTCTAGATCTCTAAAATGAGACAAAGCACATGGTTTCACGACTAAAAATAAGGTCGTAAAAGCATTTGAAGTTAACAATGTTATTACGTTAAAATAAAGATAACCATCGAATTAATCAACTCCTAATCGGAACCGTTTTCTCAGTACCGGACTATCCGCAAATCCATTCTTTTTCGCACGATCTTTAGATAAGTTTTAATTGAGTTGGGATTCGCAGATAAATATTTAAATAATATTTAATATTTAATTATCATGTACAAAAGTTCATGACGTCATTATTACTATTTATATAACTGTTAAATATATTTATAGATACAGTGTTACTTTTAGTAGTTATAAGTTTAATGTCTTTAGCTTAAGTATAATTTATGTCATAGTTTTATAAAGGATTTCCGAATTAGAAGTTAATTCATTTATTGATTTTTAGTATTTCTGAAAAAAGGCAAACTATAGTGTTTTTTTAAAAGACGATAGTGTATATAAACTTAACAATCGTATTTTCTGCCTTGCAGCTAATAGTTACTTGGCAACGTAAATTAATTTGTAATTGTTCTTATTAATTTTTCTTACTATATATGCAATACGGTGCTCGTTGGACACAGGTAAGTCCATATGCGTTCTCACCAAGCTAAGACTTTGTTAATAACAATAATATCTATCTAAAAATTGAACGCATCGATCATTGGTTGTAAGTTATTAATTTTTTTAAACTAATAATAACATAAAAATATTAAAATATGACCAAACTATTTCCAAGCACATCTCACCCTTATTGATATTCATTCTGAAATAACGCCATATCATGTAGTAGTCCATTCAGCAATAATCTTTAGGGTAATGTTTTAATAATAAAATGTATACAAGAAAACATGTGAGTCATAACTTTATCCGGAATAACGTCTTGTGTTTAGAGTCATACACCAAAATGTCAAATACACCTAGAGTGTGCAATATCTCTGTCACTTATCATTGCAATACAGTGGGATATCGCCGTGTACCACATGCATTATACTTTGCGTTCTAAATTTCCTTTGTATAATAAACACGTCCTGCCATTGCTAACTTCAATATTCTCCGTTCATGCGCATTTCTTAAGCCTTACGTAAGTAATCTAAGTAAATACATTATTGCAGATCTGATGTATAAAAGTTAAATCTTAATATAACAAGAGGCTGTATATTACTGAAACTCAGTTAGTACATAATAAATAATATTGTTTGCTATCGTAGCAGTTCTTCATTAATATATTTTTGGTGCTAATAAAAGTTTTTATTTAAATATTGTGCATAATAATACATAGTAGAAAGGATGAAATGAAATACATATTATGTTTACTTATTTAAAAAGTGTTTGTGTTTGTCAGTACTGGTAAAGTGTTAATAAAGCGATTTCTGTTGGACGTAACTTGTGCCCACATTAGGGTAGCCTACATACAGTTTTATAAACATGTTGCTGGACATGTCTTCTCTCGGAAATGGTAAGATATCTATTTTGTTTATCTTTTATATTTGTAAATATTTTTCTTACCACTTTTAATATTTTCCATTTAATTATCGTCAACTTGCCTAGCATTAACGTTTATTAAAATTTCATTAATATGGCACACAACGTGGTATAATATTACAAAGTATCTGTACTACCACGGACTCTTATTTTACCAGCACGAATATAGAAGCATCCATAAAACAGTTACAAGATAATCCAAACACTAAGTACCACTATCGATGCTCATTTTTTAACTGAAACCAGACAAGGCAATGAAACAGTCTCTCTTTCTTTCCGTGGACAACATTTAATCAGTACGAGTACAGATTTATTGGTCAGCCACTTAAAGCTACGCTTAATCCTATTTATTGTTTTATTTAATGTGACAAAATGAGCATTTAAACTGAAATAGTTATCAGTACAAACGCAGTGGTATTAATTAACATTACAAGTGTTCAATTCACCACAATAAGTGCTTTATCTTAAAAATATTGAGTCAAACAAGCCATTTATTTTATATGTTTTGTTTAGTGTGTTGGGATGCCCTGATAATCTTTCCTTTCAACCTCAGGGCCTTACCAAAATAAATTTATTGTCACTTTATTAGGTAGGGTAGCTCCACTATTTATTATTAGGTTGGTACATTTCTAACTGAAAGAATTGTTTCTAGAATGCGATATTAATTGTTTACAAATAATATCTCTAACTTATACTAACTAATTTATTTGCGTATGACAAGTAAGAATATGATTGAAATATGATGTTAATATCTAGTCTCCCTTTTAATTCCTTATGAGTAGAGCAATTTGGAAAAAGTTGATTGTGTTTTAAACATTTCACTATCCCTTGTAGACACTTATAGGGTAAAACGGTAATTACTCTACAAAGGGCAATTTAACTTAGCGAACTACGACAATGTACATTACCTATTCATAAGATTAGGATATTTTGATAGTCGTAAATTTTAGTATTTATTAATATAAAACTCTTCATGCAAATATTAAGGACATTATTACTGGTATTAAAATGGAGTATTAGAAATACTAGTTCATAAATCTATTACAAATCGTTGTACTTGTTTGTAATATTAAGGGGAGGCGGTACCCCAGAAAAATATTTTTTTCACATTTTTTTTTTATTTTTTTAAAATGTTAAGCGGCTTTTTCTGCACACAATGATATATAATACATGTATATTTGAAAATTGTAAACCTACAGAAAAAAAGTTTTAAAATATGCTTACATCATGTTTCAGGAAGAAATTTGTGACAGCGCTTGCGTTTATTCACACATGTACTATTATACATATGACCTTTTATTTTTGTGTGCTATAATTTGCTTTTGTTGTGTTGGCAGGCCTGAACTAACTTCTATTTCATCAGCTTTGAGTTCTGCTTCTGACTTTATACTGTTTGTTTATTGTTTTGCTTAGTGTTTTGGTGCTTTGTGAAGTGATATAGTGAGTGTTAGTTAGTAATTTATATTTATTATTGCTAACAAGATTGTTTATGTATAAATATGCCTCGTGTTAAAAGTAGTTATGCTAAACCCCGTAAAGGAGTTGGTGGTAGGAAAAGAAAACCAGCCAGTCCTAACCCTAATGAGATGTCAAAAGATGAGTCTACCCCTAGGCCTGAAATGTCAACACAATCTCAGTCAAGCTCTTCAAAGAAAATAAACATAGATAAGTATGAGATGTTTAATTGTGATGAAAACTATGACAATGAAATTATTAACATGCAAATTTTATCAGATCAACTTTTTAGTTCATCACTTTGTAAAAATTGCAAGAAAAGTGGTTTACAAGTGCGTGCTGCTCAACATTTTGGCCTGGCTTTTGAGATGGAGATTTATTGTTGCCATTGTAAATATGTACATAAATTTAATAGTTCTAGGAATATTAATTTAGAAAAAAAGACTCTATTTGATGTAAATATTAGACTAGTGTATGGACTGAGGTCTATCGCGAAAGATATGGCTGCAGGCAAAATGTTATGTGGCGTAATGAATCTTCCGCAACCTCCAACAAAACCGTTTCGATATAATAAATTTTTTAAAAGACAAGGCTAAACAGGTAATGGATGAATCCAAGAAAACTGCTGTGGATGAGGCTGTTGAGGAAAATAAAAACCTTAGGTAAGAACGAACGCGACTTAAAAGTAGGTATTGATGGCACTTGGCAACGGCGTGGCTTTAGCTCTCTAAACGGAATTGTTACTTGTACAAGTGTTGACACAGGAAAAAGTTATGGACATAGAAGTGTTATCTAAATTTTGTAATTGTTTGGACAAACAACAACATGAGGCTATTTGTTCGGCAAATTATCAAGGCTCGAGCGGAGGTATGGAGTCAGCTGGAGCCTTAGCTATTTTTCACCGATCAGTAAATAAGTATAATGTTAGGTACTTAGAGTATTTAGGTGATGGAGATACAAATAGTTTCAAAACTATTGCAGACAGTAAACCTTATGGTGAAGTGGAAATACAGAAACTGGAGTGTATAGGCCATATTCAAAAGAGAATGGGGTCTAGGCTAAGGAAACTAAAAAGAGACTCAAAAGGCGTAACACTTTCTGATGGCGGCAAACTAGGTGGAAAGAATAGACTAACAGATGGCATAATTGATCAATTGCAAACCTATTATGGAAATGCTATTAGGAAAAATACTGATAACCTACAGAACATGAAGGCAGCGGTTTGGGCCATATATTTTCATAAACTTTCGACGGACGACAATCCTCAGCATGGCCTTTGCCCGTCAGGAGAAAATACATGGTGTAAATACAACAAGGCAAAGCACACTAAAGAGCCATATTCTCATAAGAACAGCATTCCTTCAGCTATAATGTTAGCCTTGAAACCAATCTTTCAGGCTTTAGCAAATCCTGACCTTCTTCGAAAATGTTTACACGGTAAGACGCAGAATGTCAATGAAAGCATCAATAATGTCATCTGGTCTAGAGTGCCAAAAAAATATTTTGTGACATTGAACACACTTGAGTTTGGTGCTTATGATGCTATTTCTACTTTTAATGATGGCAACATAGCGAAATGCAAAATGCTTAGAGCAGTAGGCATTGAACCTTGCAAGAGGACAATTGACGCAATGAAAAGTTTTGACTACGAGCGAGTGCGACGAGCAAATTGTGCGATAAGTGACTTTCAAAGACAAGCAAGGAGACAAACCAGGAATTTAAAAAGAAGGATTGAGGAGGATTTTGAAGAGGAGCCTGCATATGATCCAGGAATGCACTAATGCTACGGTAAATAAATTGCATGTTTTTTTCTATAATTTTGTTATTGTTTACTCTATTTGTGGCTGGGTATAAGTTCTATTTCATAATTTTCTCTGTTATTTCTCTTATAAATGTATTCTAAACTCAAAAATGTTTGAAATAATATAGCCTAATTAATTTTTTTTGTATTATCTTTCACTCCGTTATGACTATAGGCCTAACCCGCATCGCGTTACTTTTGATATACAAATTTTCCAATATAGATAATTCTAAAATATTAAAAGCATATATAGCCTATTCTATTAATATAAAGATCACATTTAATTATAAAAACCAATTACATATCATATATAGGTAAAAATATTATATAACATAGCTAAATAGGTCATTATATTCGTTTTTTGCGATTTCCCGCAAATTTACTTTTTTACAGTTTTTGCACACAAAGGTACACGTTTTCTCAGAAACTACTTGGACAATCAACTTGAAACTTTTACACACATTTATATAGGTATTTTGGCACCTACTGAGTTTTTTTGAGATGCCTCCTATTATAATTAGGTACCTAAAAAAAATATTCTAAATTCCAAGTTTGATATTTCAATATGGGTTTGAAAAAAAAATCATAAAAAATTTATTTTTTAAGATACAAGCACCAAAAAAACTCAGTAGTTGCTTAAATACCTATATATGTTGTATAAAAAAATTTAGGTTGATTGGTCCATTAGTTTCTGAGATAATGGTACCTATGTTAACATTACAAAGATAGGGGTACCGCCTCCCCTTAAACTAGATACACAAAATCGTCTAGTTTTTTACTAATATTATGTGCATTATGTGTTATGTGCGTTTCTAAGATCTTAGTTAAAAACCAAGTTCTTTTTATTCACAATGAAGAATATCCTGCAATACATATACTGTTTATAAAGATATACTTAAATTTACTTCTTGAATTTCAGAAACGCTATTCCAAAAAATATCAATAACAAGAGAGTGCATTTCATTAAAACTAACACAAAAGCCTCACAGCACACGCCACTGTAAAGTAAACCTTTGTTCAGAAAACTGAAATGAGCATCTCCAGAGTCCACTAAATTAAATTTCTTTTCTTTTTCCTCCACATAAAATTAATTTCTTTTGTTCGTAACAATATTTACTCACATAAATGAGACGTGCACCTACATAATCTAATTATAAAAATGAAGATGTTCTCTCTTTATGGGATTTTAATAAGTAAATTTTACTGTTTAATGATTGGTTTTCTACCTCCAGTGAATTTATAGACGTACACTGGCGTTATCAGATACGGTTGTGGGGTGAGTTCAAACAAGAGTAACATACAAAAACAGCGCCGATTAAAAGATTTGATAACAATAACAGTCATTAAATTAGAGCTTCCTCTAAAGTAAAGTATTTTCTCAATGGCCTTATAGATTTAGCAACGAGCTCTTCCAGTATGCTTAGTAATCGCCTCGAATCAAAAAATCACATTCTTTGGCAAAGCAGCAGTCTGAGACACGTTATAAGATGTAGGAAAAGGTAGAGAAAGAAATTGTTGAAATTCTGACCCTGACTTTATCCAGGTCACAGGGGTGGGCCAAATTAGAATAAAAGAAATTTTGATTCTAATGCACTTATCTCTTTTATTAACTTTTTTTATTAGTACAATAAATCACTACTAAGTATACATGATATAAACACATATAATAGTGCATTTCGATAATAATTGCAATAGTCATGAAGGCTAGTATTTTTAATACAATAACATCGACCATTAAAATACAAAACTGTAGTAAATTACATCTTCTTTGTTTATCTCAAAAGAGTAAAAGTATTTGTAAGTTTTTGTACCTCAATGAAATTTACTGTAAAAAAACTTTATGTATATGCGAAAATCAACACACACATATATGGAGATATTACAGTGCCTGTTTTGTTAAATATTTGTAAGAGTTATAGGCAACAAGGCCTATTCTCATTTCTATTTATTAGCCTAAATAATAGGTCTTTCTAATGTGATGTAGGGTGTAATGCCATCTGCAATAAACTAATTAAAGAAGTACGAAAATAAGATAGGGAGATCTTGGGAAGAGTTATTGAAATATTAGGTCTGAAAAAATAATGGAACATGTTTTGGAAGAAACTGACTGTTGGTCTCGCTTCTTATCTTCTCATCATATTCTTATGCAGATGTAAATTAGCAATGTTATTTACTAACTGCAGTCAAAATTCTAATTGAAGAACAAGTTCTTGATGTATTGGTATGTTTCTTATGATTTCGTACCATGCAGTTTAACTAATACTCTCCATGTTTCTTATTTTTATGTAGTTTAGGTTTTAGACTTTTGCCTTTGATATATATCGTACTATTTTATTCGTTTTGTAACCCGATAGATTTTATAATTTTTTAATATGTTCATAATGTTTGTATTCACTCAGCTTTCATATAATTATCTCTCTCCCGTAGATTGTGTAATTCTAATATAGGCACCAAGAAACAGCGCAGTCGACGGTGACTAATATAATGAACGACTTGGTCTGTGTGACATTGTTAGACCTAACTACAACCACAGTATGGAAGCCAGTTGAAGGTAGTGACCACAACACCACAAACAATACAGTTTAAACTGAATAGCAATAAAAAAGTATGACTTATATCAAAACGGACTCCATATAAAAAGTGAACGTAATTCTGTAATACTCTCCTATAATATGATCTGACTACACTTGTAATTTAAGAACCTTACTTTTAAAAAGTAAGCAATAAACATTAAATCAATCATAACTTATAATTAAGATAGAAGCAAACAGTACACTTGCTTATTTACGAAACAAAGCACAGGATTAAACTATGGCTGTTTCTTTATGGAACTATTTCAACCTTCCGTTTCTGCATGTAAATGAGCCCATTTTCAGTATTTCAAGACCTACCTTGTATTACAGAGACAGGGTAACCTCAGTTTATAATAACCTAATTGTCTTCTAAAGTTTATTTTATAAGAAACTTAATAGCTAAGTCTTTCCTTTAATTTTCAAGCATTTAATAATTTGTATAGAATATTCCGTCATGTGATAAAACTCTGTACTTAAGATATTTAAGAAAGTATCTACTATGTCACACGTTAAAGTACTCAGTTTGCTTACAAACTTCTCTATTCCTAGATTTCTTAGTTTCAGTTTTAGTTACCGATAAGGTAAATGTAAAAACGTTCGATAATACGGAGCCAAAACAATTTCTACTATTGGAGTTGTGGGAGATTTTGGAAATAGAATATTATATCCATTCTAATCAAATATATTCTTAAAAATATTTAATAAAATTATAAATACCATTGCTTGTATATACAAGCTTGTATATACGACAAAAGATCGTCCCGTGGCCCTGATAGTGCAATTCCTCAAGAAGGATGTGAAAGACAATTGGATAGGAAAGTTCAGAGAAGACGGGATAATGACAGCGGATAAGGTGAATCCTCACTTCAGTAAACAAAGAGTTGTACGTAAATGACCATTTATGCCCTGAAAACAAGCTGTTTTTAGTAAACTAAAAGCGAAATGTCATGATATAGGCTATAAGTATGCTTGGTGCCGTGATGGCAAATTGTTTGTTAGAAAGGACCAGGGAGATAAATGTGTAAAAGTACTAAGCATAAGTGACATTGACAGGTTAAAGTAAATGATCCATGAAAAGGAAACTACAGAACGTTTTTTATTGTGTAAGTTATATTTTTAGGTTATGTTATTGTTAGAACATGGTTATGTTGGGTTACAATTTGTTATTATGTTTTGGTCACTTTAATGTTTTAGGTTATGGTAGGATTCATGGTAATATAGTATATTCATTGGTAATAAGTATTGTTCTGTTTAAATAACTAAATGACAGAATCAAGCACTTTAGATTTTAACACTTTTTTTTTCAGCAACCAAAGAATCCTAACTGTTTTAATGTGATATATACTAACATACGAAGTATGAGAGCTAATTTTAATAATTTCCTGGCTGAATTTACTCAAATTGAAAAGAAAGTACATTTTGTGATACTTAGTGAAATTTGGATAGATAGTGATGAGGTAAACTTTTATAGCATTCCGGGATACCAATTCTTTGCTTGTTGCAATGATAATTTTAGGGATGGGGGGATATTGTGTTTTGTAGATAATAACATTACTGTAAATGATATTAATGTCAATATGAAAACTGCAGATATTCTTCTTTTGAGCGTCAAATTGCTTGGAATAAATTTTAAACTATTTTGTGTATATAGACTACACGAATTTTCTGTAATGGATTATGTAAAAGAGCTTGCAGATATTTTATTAGAAATTAAAGGAAATACTATTTATATTGGAGACATTAATCTCAACATTTTGAATATTTCTGAAATTTCCCAATTATATAAAGGTATAATGAGTAACAATGGCTATTTTTCGTTAATTAACTCCCCTACAAGAATTGCATCTAATAGCTGCATTGACCATATATATGTAAAAAAATCGGAATATAAACTATTTTAAAAGTGCAGTTTTTGATATTGACCTTACTGATCACTGTGTATTAGACTTAAGTTATAGTTGTGAAACTAGGACAGATATTATTACTAAAAGACTAAATGAAATGGATGAGAAGTACATACTTGATTCACAATTAGTTAAGATTAAACTAAAGGATAAACAGTGGAAAGAATGTTTTGAATGTACAGATGTGAATGAATGTTATGAGAAGTTTCATAATTCTTTAACCGAAATAATACAGAGTTGCAAGAGAAAAGTTGAAATTAAATCAAAATATGAAAAGGCCAAAGTAATTAGTCCCTGGATAAATGGATCTATTTTAAGAAAGATTGATAAAAGGAAAAAGCTCTATATAATATAAAAAAAGACCAAATGATAGTAAATTTACAACTTATTACAGACGCTTTTGCGATAGTATAAAACAAAAAAAAATTATCTAGCTAAACAAAAGTTTTTTGGCGACAAATTGAAAAGCTGTAATGGTCACTCCGCGCAACAGTGGAGGGTCATAAATAGTATCACTGGTAAAAATAACAAAAAAAAGGAGTACATAAAATTGAGCTGGATAATGGTGATGTGATAGATGAACCGGATATTGTTGCGCGGGAGATAAACAAATACCTTATCTCGGTTGAGTCAGATAACCGAGTGCCGCGTCAAGGTCAGAGTCAGGTACGCGCGCATAATACCACCAGCTGCCCATCGTCTGATTTAATTGTTGCTGTCCCCAGTTCATTCTTTATTTTACCGGCACTGAAGGCGAACTGTTTGAAACTATTAAACAACTAAAAAATAAACGTTCTAGCGGATTTGATTCTTTCACAGTTAATCAAGGAAATCTCTACTCTTATAGCTCCGGTTTTAACCTATATTATTAATTTAAGTTTTACTAATGGAATTTTTCCAGAAAAAACTAAAAACTAAGTTCTATTACACCAATTTACAAAATTAAAAGCTGTATAAAATTAGAAAATATAAGACCTATTAGTTTATTATCAGTATTCTCGAAAATCTTTGAAAAGTTAATGAACAAAAGACTTTTAAGCTATCTAGAAAAAATAACTTTTTTAATGAGAGTCAATTTGGCTTTAGGAAGAATAGGTCAACTGAGAAAGCTATAAAAAAGGATGACAAATTGTATTTTTGAGAGTAAAAACAGGAAAACTGTGGGCTTGTTCATTGATTTCAAGAAAGCTTTCAATCTAGTTAATCATACCATTTTACTACAGAAACTAGAAAATGTGGAGTGAGAGGGGTGACTCTTGACTGGTTCAAGAGTTTTCTATTAAATAGACTCCAACAAGTGCGGATAAAAGATACAACCAGCCCCCCCTCTGACCATTGAATCAGGTGTACCCCAGGGATCCATTTTAGCAGCAACATTATTTTTAGTTTTTATAAGTGAATTATTGGAAACCCCGTTTTATGGTCAGATAACTGCTTTTACAGACGATGTAGCTTTTCTTTATCCTCCAAAAAACTATGCAATATTACACGAAAAGATTTTAATTCGAAATATAAGCAGTGATTTAAATTACTCACAGATTTGGTGCTGTCGGAATGATATGCAGGTAAACGTATCAAAAACTAAATATATAATCTTTGGATTTAAAAACTTCGAATTAGAAAGGTCCTTAAAATACCACAATAGGAATTGTAGCCCCATTGTAAATCCATGTAACTGTCAGTGTATAGAAAGAGTAAATAGTTACAAATACCTTGGATTAGTAATAGATAGTAAATTGACACGGGGGGATCATATTACCGCGTTACATAATAAGTTAAGATCATCAATTAGAACTTTTTATTTTCTAAAAAACTATTGCGATACAGATCTTATGCGTACTTTATATTATGCCCTAATCCAATCTAGATTACAGTACTCAATTAGTTTCTGGGGAAGTACGTATAAAATTTTTGATAAATAAGTTAAAAGTAACACAAAATTATTTCATCCGTATTATATTAAGTAGAAGCAAAAGATATAGCGTCTTTGCACTATATATGCAATTATTGTAAATCTTGCCTATAGAACATCTATACGTATACAAAGTTTTGAGAATTTTTTATACTAGAAGCGAAAATTTAGGTACAAGTGGTTTGACGTATAAAACTAGAATTAATGAAAGTAGAATCTTCAGGTTACCTAAAGTTAATAAAGAACTCTATAGACAGTCCATTCAATACGTGGGTCCAAAATTATTTAATCAAATGACTGATCAAATTAAATTGAGTAATAACTTTAAAACAATTCTGTTCCTTACTAAAATCCTGGCTGTTTACAAAACCTGATATTGCTTTTTTAAACGAGTGTATTAATTTAAGTTTTATGCAACCACCTATTACATGGTTTACATCATTATTACATAATTTGTAACCTGATTGTGTAAAACTATCATAATCATAGTAGTGTGTACGTGTGAATGTATGTTTTAGAGTGTGGATGTTCTATCGTGTGCATGTAAGTGTACGTATGTGATTTTTCTGATATTTGTATCTAGTTTTATGTAATACATTAATTTAATTTTCCATTATTTCAATATATTTGTTTATACATTTCTTGTACATTTTTTATGATTTTAGCACGTAAGATTGTATATTTGTATTTTTTTACAAATTTTTTTTATTCTTTGCATTGTCTAATTAGTTCCTAGTCACTCTGTATTGTATAAAACGTCAGCTATATGTATTTGTTTTGGTTGTAGTTTTTTTTGTAGTCTTGTGCAGACGTCGCGCGGAAAGCAGTCTGTTGAACTTTTAGTTTTTTATGTGAGAGCAAGCTACAAACTGTTTATATGTGTATTGTGTATCTGTTACACTGACCAGCTACTTGTTTTTGGTCAGTGACTTCCTAAGTTTTTTCATTTATTTGTAAACATGAATGTAAATGTTGGAAAATAAATATTTATTTATTTTACTTTAGAGGGTGAATTAGTCTGTGTATTTATTTTATGTCTGTTTAAAAACCTAAACTGTGTAACTTCAATTTAATTTATGTTTATAAAACGAACAGTATTAGCTTATAGGTCAATCAAAGTGAAAGTAAATTTGTAACGATCGTTATTCGCTCCCGTCCTTATTCCTCGCCCCCTTTTAATGGAACCCCTTTTCCAGGGTTCAGATTCCTTAGTTGCCCTTGACCTTTTAATTTTCCGCCCTCCGCTATTAACGACGTCCTGTTGTTCCTAACTTATCTTATCTTAGCGTCCCCTCCCACGGTCCTACGTCTAGCTCTACACCCTTCATTTTCTTTCCGACAATAAATCCCTATTTCCGCTTCACCTAATACATCTCCTTTACTCCCCTTCCATCCGTAAACAACCAGCGTCGTCCTAATTACCCCTGCGTCGTGTCCTAGTTCCACGTACCTCTTTTACCCTGACCTTTGCCCGCACCCTAGCGGTTATTCATGTTTCCGCTTACTATTACACATTTCCTCTACTCGTGTCCTACTAATCCGCTTCGGGCGTTGTCTTCATTTAGTCGGCGTCGTCCTGTACACACTTCCTCTTACAATTTCTTTGTCCTTACAATGAGCCCTGTCCTATTTTCCTCCGTTCAGTCCGGCCCCTCCGTAACTTGACCCTACCCTGCACCACCGATAAAACTTCCCGTTACCCAACCGCCTTCCGCTTCATGCCCCATAAACCTTACCCTCTCCTAAACACCCCTACACGTCCACCTAAATCCTACATCGAATCTCAAGAAACAGCAACGTAGCTATTTCTAATAGGTTGGCCAGGCAGAAAATATAGCCCTACGGAGAGATGTTGCCGCCACCGCAGCTAGGAGCAGTCTGAAAATATTGGGGGTTTTGCGCATGCGCCAACGCGGCTGCTTTATAAGGAAGACCATAACAGGTGCAGCTCTCATTCCTTCCTGGCAGACCACCACAGGAAGATCTCCTTCGTTCCTCAGAGACCGACCACGCTTTGCGAATATCATGTAAGAAAATCACCGTGCGCTAGAGCAATC
Source organism: Homalodisca vitripennis (assembly GCF_021130785.1). NCBI lineage: Eukaryota > Metazoa > Arthropoda > Insecta > Hemiptera > Cicadellidae > Homalodisca > Homalodisca vitripennis. The sequence continues at coordinate 35,081 of NW_025784158.1, forward strand.
CAAGTGCCTCTTCGTCTTTAGCTATGTGAAGCTGGCGGCACCCATTAACGAAAATACGCCAAAAAATAATGGAATCGTTTGTTTAGGTTTGTTTAGATGTTTTCAGCGTTTGTTGGCATTAATATGCAAAAAACAGTGGGTGCCGCTAGCTTCACACCAGCGGCACCCATTAACGAAAATACGCCAAAAACTAGTGAAATCGTTTGATTGGCATTAATGCGCGAAATATGCAAAAAAAAAACAGTGGGTGCTGCAAGCTTCACACCAGCGGCAAATTGTTCTGCAAAGCGAATATTTAAGTTACGATTAAATGTTTTAAATATTTGTAACTGTATATTTTTCCATTTTGCCTATAAATTTAATATATTAATATCTATATTTATCAAGGTAACAATCTTGTATGTTCATAATGTTTTTATATATGCAAAATGTTTAACAAAATTTTATAAATTTATAGCTTACGTTTTATATTTTAAGAAACAGTTTTTTACGTTATATATCGATAAGGTAAAAAAATGTTATCGTTTTTACTATATTAGATTTGTTTCTTAGAATTGGTACCATGTATCATAATGTAGTACATCTTCAAAAAAATATTTACAATTAAACAATAAAGCGGTAATTTTGAACACTTTTCATTATTATTGTCCTTTTTACTAAAATTGGATATTAAAACAAGTGTGACTGATAACATAATATAGTGGGATCATTTCCCCTACAATTATATGTTTAAACTTTATATCATCAATATTCCATTAATGGTTGGATTCATTTGTATAATTTATTATGGCACAGTATGATAAGATTCATTAATTTGTCCCTTAGTTGTATTCTTTATAATGAAAATGATACTGTGTATAGTAATATTATGAAATATTCATTAAAATTGTGTTGGATGCAAAAACACATGATACTTTATGATCGTACAATATGATATAATTCATTATTTTGTTAATTTTCATCGTCGTATGATATATATATATATATATATATATATATATATATATATATATATATTATATATATATATATATTGCAAATCTTACAGTGTATAATAATATTCATTAAAATTATGTTTGATTAATAAAAAACGTTAAATTAATTATTCCTTATATTATCAGACGTAATGAAGTTAATAAACAAAGACAGTGGTTTATGAACGCTTGCCTTCACAGGCAGGTGTTCATTTCGTCAACAAATTACCAAATTCAATAAAAACCGCTCCAACACCCAAGGTGTTTAAAAACTCGTTTGAAACGCTTTTTAGTAGACGAGTTTGCATATTTCGCGCATTAATGCCGAACAAACACTGAAAATAGCTAAACAAACCTAAACAATCGCTAAACAAACAATTCCACTAGTATTTGGCGTATTTTCGTTAATGGGTGCCGCCAGCTTCACACAGCTTTCGTCTTTCCCTGCTAGAGCAAACCAAGCGGAACCTTAGTTCTTCTCGCTAGACACTTTCCCAGGCCCCTAATTCCCCTTGTCCATACTCCTCCTCATGCTCTACTTTGAACCTGGGCTGTGATGATACCGAGTGTTTGTATTGAGCCACTTAGGTTGACCCTGCTCTCAATCCGAAGCTCTCGTTTCACCATTCTAGCTACCTTCTCCAGACCCCTGGAATACTTTACCTCATTTCACGACTGATACTTCTGATACGTTACGTTGAACAAAATTTCGTTACAAAGTAATAACATACAGGTCAAACAAAATCAGAATAAATTCTAATCTTGTACAGTAATACCAAAACTTTGTGGGCCTATTTAGTTAAAGCACAAAGTAATAAATTATAATTCAATTGTAATACAATTAATGATAGTAAAATATGGTTGGTAATGGGAACGGTTAATAATGTTTTAATACTAAATGTATTGCAACGTTAATATTAAATTAATTAACGATAAGTTCATGTAAACATAAACAGTAGTCTAAATAAATGTTAAAAAACTCAACATAAAAATAACTTGTTGGTTATAAACTATGAGTATTGTGGAGCATAAAATGCTAATGTTTCTTTATAACTAATTTATCGTTCTTAAATATTTAAATGCATATTTATAATGTAAAAATTTCTTGTGTTACACAATTTTATCAAATTGTATATTAGTCATCATGATTCTTTTAATTGTTTAATTTGCACAATGTAATTATAATTATAAAACTGTACTGTATGTAAGCACTGTAAAGCTGCGCGCCCACTGGGTCGGCACGGACAATCGGGACGGCATTTTCAGTGTTAACGCAGTCTGGTCTCTGTTGTGCACGTAGTCAGTTGAAATCATAACGCAAAAAGGATGGATGTTAGTACACTGATATTGCTCGTTGAAAAATATAATGAATTATACAATGTGAGGCACCCGGAATATTTTAACAATGTGAGAAGAGAAAACATCCGGGAAGAAATTGGAGCTGCGATGAAACTACCAGGTTTCTCAATACATTAGGACGTCAGTAATCCGTCCTAAGTTAATGCTGTGTATACGTGTGCGGAGATTATGACCTTCAACTCTTCGTGTTTTTTCAGCTCACTTCCCCGCGGGATCATCTACATGCCTCTCCTACAATCGGTTGTCTGTATTTCGTCTTGCCCAGCACCCTGCCACTTTTGGCTTTGTTTATCAATCGCTAAAGGGATTAGTCGTTGTACATCAGGTACAATAATAATAATACTATTTTTGTATACGAACAGTTTTAAGGTACGTTGTATTTTTGTACCTTTTACGTACCGTATTTAAAACAGTTACAAGATATGATTTAAAGTGTGCACAGTTTTTTGTCGTTGTTTTAATATCCGACAATCCTAACAATTTGAAAATTTGAACTGACTGTGGTCCCAACTAGATCGGATTATAGACGTCCTACTGTAATGAGTTAAAGGTATAATACTATGGCCTAATACACATGTTACTGTAATTAGAATATTAATCTTGGTTATATCCAAAAGGTAGGTCATCGAAGCGCGCATAATAACTGTAATCTAAGATTAAATAATGTTTGATATGTCTTTTTATGTTATTATAAAAACTATTATATTCATAATAACAGTTAAAAACAAATCAACAAGTGCCCGATTGTTTATAACATAACACACTTCTAAGAAAGATATTTGCGTTATTGTATGGAAACTTATTATCTCAACCTAAATATAAGAACAAATAGTGCTCCATAATTATTCCATTATAATTAATACAATAATAAGTTACTTTTAAAAATAATAGTGTTTAAACATATATAAGTAGTAGTCCTAGCTGTATTTTTTCATGAACGTTAAATGTATAAAATCGATTGTTTCTCTACTTTACCTATTATAATTTTGTGTGTAACATAATATCGATCACAATCTTTTGGGCCCTTTTCCATTGTATACCAAACCATTAAAGCCCAAATTCATCGTTTTCAAACATTGACATATTCGATTGTATTACCAGGAACAAATACATTAAAATCGATTGGTCTTTAAAATACTATTTATTGTTTCTATTACTGAAATGCAAACTACATAATTATGCGAAATCTGCGGACCAAAATTCCAAAAGCTTTTTTTACTACATTTCTCGCTCGAATGATTCGGTAGTTACAGATTTTTTCCTCTAGCTTACCATGTACATCATCTCTTGAGTAAGGACGAATGATGTTTGTTCAAAGAGGAAAGGCTTCGTCTCCAATGATCACATGAGAAACAAACATATCAGTGCCAGGTAGTTTTTTTGCAGAGGGGATGTTTAACGTCCCATCTTGCAACTTTTTCCCTAACTCACAAGATTTAAAAAATGCCAGCATCAGAGTTTTTCCCATATCCAGCCACATCTACGAAAATGAACTTCTTGTCTGTATCTACTAAAGCCAGCAGTATATTGCTAAAGAATTTTTTGTAACAGAAGAAATCGGCTCCACTGTTATGAGGAGCTTTTATCACTATGTGTTTACCATCCAATGCTCCAACTGCATTTGGGAAATTCTACTTCATATAGAATCCTTGTTCAATCTTTTTCCACATGCTCTCTGTTGGCTCCGGTAACCGAAGTAGTTGCAAGATCCTCCATAATGCATCGCAGGTTGAATGGACTATTTTCTCTTATATTTGTAAGCCCCATTCGAAAAGTGAATGTCATGGAGAGGAAAGACATACCAGAATCAAGATATCTGAAAAGAAAAAAGTAGAATAACTATCGTAATTGAAACTGCAGCTGAAACAATAAAAATAAAAACTTGGCCCTTCGTACCGGAGTGGGGTTTTTACTGCACTACAAATAATTATAATATCTAAATAGTAATAATCTAAATAATATTTATCTCTAAAATAATGTTACTATATTTCACTTAAATAATTCCTAACAAAATTCATGTTTATGTTAATGAGACAAAATACCAAAATAGGTGTCTACCTATTTATATTAATTCCATTTTTTTTAAATACAACTACAGAAATGTTCTTCAACGCCGAAAAACAAAAAATGGGCAAGCAGCTAAATTCGCTAAACCTCCTAGCTATGAGCAGGAACTGGCATTTTTAGTACCATATATAGTTGAAGAAGAAAATTTTAGATCTAATTTTACTCCAGCTACAAGTTCTAACACTCAAGATAAAGCAGACAATATGGGAAGGATTGGAGACAAGAGTGAACAAAACAACGATGATGGCATTGATGCGCCTAATTCACCTACCACGTCATTGCCTTCTTCAATTCCAACGCCAACTCGAACTCCAAACCCAACTACAAAGGGAAAACTCGCACACATTAGCAATGCCATCATCTCAATATTTAGTGTTCAATAAACACATTAGACACCTAAATAAAAGACACAGATCGGGTTATCCGAAACAAAAAAAACAGCTGCCAGTGTGTTAGAGGAATACTTGGCTACAAAAAGGAACACCACAAACTGTATCAACCGAACCTCAAGAAGACTCCTTATCGTTAGTTATTTTGTAAGTCAATGGAAAAAACCGTTATGGAATTCCCACATCAAAATCAAATTTTAAATAAAATAAAAGTATATTTCAACTAGTTATGGTCAAGGAGATGGAAATTTCTCTTCGAGTGTATGGACAACCTCCGCACTTTGGACATTCACATCCTTTACGCTCAGGAGCTGTTCACACTCAGCTCCTGCAATGATACCACCAGGACCGGGACAGTTAAGATCGGTACATCATGGGCCTAGTACATTGCACCCTAACGAAGAATACCAATGTCAACAGGAAACGCCATCACAGAATGCATCCCAGCAAGCTGAAAGTTTTTCAATCTGGTCAGAAGGACAGAGTTCAAACGCTCAATACCTATTTCACTTGGGGTTAAAAGTACCAAAAATAATATTTCTTAAGAGCTGATCGTATTTTTTTTATATAGATGTTATTTCTCTTTTCATACATGATTTTTCAAATATGTTATTATTTCATCATATTCCATAACTACAAAAAGTAGAGAACAGTTATTAAGTTAATGTCATATAAAAAAGTTACTGCTAAAACTTTCTAGATTAAACAAGTCTATACAGTTTTATGATAAATGTATATTCCTACTTTACTATAGTAAATTTATTATTGTAAGATTATTTCTTCATTTTTCACTATTTCTAACATTCTATATTTCTGATAATAAAACATATCTATTCAGTATTTTATGCAATATTAAGATTCGTGAATTTTTACTTGTTTGCAGAGTTCTATCAGTTCTTATCTAGATGCCGGTGTGTGCGGACCGATAACCAGCCTTATCAAGTGCCTGTCCGTGCTTGTTCTTCTCTATTAGACTACAGTGCCGTTAATTCGTTAACATTACGTTTAATTGTACATTAATTGAGAATAACTAATTAATTTAGTTATTTTTTCATTATACATCCATATATTATTTTGTTTATATCAATTGTACATAAATCTTTTGTCTCGTATTTGCCCGGAATGTCGACGTGTGTTAAATGCTCAGTAATAATTTCAAACAATAAATAAGTCCTGGTTTGTTCTAATTGCAAAGGGGCATTTCATCCCACGTGCACACGAGTTGAAAGTTTGGAAAAAATTTTAAGAAAGTTTAGTTCGCAAAGGAAAGGGGCGTGGAAGTGCGATGTGTGTAAGTGTGAAACAACGTCTTCTGCTAGTAGGGGAGAACACGTCAGGAACAGCTGGAGGGCGTGCAAAATACCATCGTGGATATACAGGCGACTCTACCTACCCTGGTGGCCGATACCGAAGTCCTGAAAATTAGATATTCCCAGGTCACAGAGGAGCAGCAGAAAACAAGGCGGAAGTGTTGGAACTGCAGCGACAACTCGGACAGTATTCCAGGAGGGACAACATTCAGATAACGGGAGTACCATGGCAAGCGGGAGAGAATATATACAGCCTGCTGGAGAAGATGGCGAGGTTAATCGATGTCAAGTATGAACGGGGCCTTATATCTGTAGCCCACCGTCTTCCTGTGACACAGAAGCGACAGAATCCACCCATCATCGTCAAATTCATCGCTAGAGAGTACAAGACAAAGTGGATGAGAGCAGCGAGGACCAACAACCAGGGCCTGACAGCTTCAAACCTTTACGACCGTGGGCCGTCTAACAGAATCTACATCAACGACCACCTGTCACCACACAACAAGAATCTTCTCTGGCGAGCTCGACAGTTGGTCAAGGAGAGGGAAGATCGTGGGAGCTTTGGACGCGAGACGGCAAGGTGTTCGTCAAAACATCGGCGGAGGACAACTCTGCACCCACAACTGTTGGGACCGTGGACGACCTGGATGAACTCTTAACCAGATAAATATAATTAGATAAATTTGAGTTAAGTTGTAAACCCATGTTTATTTTAATTATATATATTTTTTTTATAGATAGCAAAGTATATTATTTACAGTTCTCATCCATTTACTTGTAAAATCCGAATAACAATCAAACAATAATTAATCAGTTGAACTATTAATTTAAATTATATTTTGATAATAATATTTGTGGAATTTTTAATTCAGTTTAGCCTAAGGGTTGCATACACAAATTATGTTGAAATTACGTTAGTTTTATTTTTAATTATGGCTTTGTTTCCTTATTTTTACTTTTAAATGTTTAATTTTAATCTACAAACGGGATAATCTTATTTAATATATATATATTATATATATATATATATATATATATATAATATATATAAATATATATATATATATATATAATGTGTGTGTGTGTGTGTGTGTGTGTGTGTGTGTGTAAATCAATTTTAAATATATATAAATAAAAAAAACTGATTATTGTTCATATTTGAGTAAAAAAAAATGAAAATTCCTTTATTTGTTGTTATTATTATGATTATTGCCTTCCTAAGCTATGTTTACTTTGAGTTGAGTAAGTGTTAAAGTTATATAATTTATATTTTATTCTCAAGCATAACATATGTTCTTAAATAAAGATTGTTTCTTTTTTTGTACCCTAGGTATGTTTTTTTTTCTATTCTTAAGCGTATGCTACAATAATACTACCATTTCATAGCTTACTTTCCAAATATATCTTTTTTTGGTAGGCACTACTTATCTACAACTAGTGTATAGTGTGACCGATATATACACTAAGTATAGATCTATATCTACAATTTGGTGTATACTAGGTTACAATAGAGTAAAATCAAACCATGAGGACTTATATTTATATCTAAGGAAAAAACTTTTCACCTATTTCATTTACTTACTTTCATAGAAGAATTATTAAGTTATTTTACTGTCTATATTTTAATACGTTTTTGACTATACTGCGATCAGCTCCGGGTACTGTCTACTGACGTGACTGACCACTACGCCGTCACAGCGAGGATACAGAGTGCAAACAGTAACACCACAGACACGTCTGACTTGACTAAAACATATGTTGATATGGACAAACTACAAGGTTTAATACAGTCCCAAGCCCTGGGACAGTGTCCTGGCCCAGGGAAATGTTAATATGAGCTGCCAACAAATTTCTCGAAATTTATCACAATCTTAGAAATCAGTCAGAAGTATCAAAACAACCAAATACTCGTAATAAAAAAACTAAAACCTTGGATATAACTATAACTATCATACGTAATATTAGGAAAAGAGATAAGTTGAGTAAACGGATTAAAAAACAACCTTGGAATGGGAAATTTGAGAATTTATTCCCCTCGGTTTAGAAACCAACTTAGTGACCAAATAAAATTTTCAAAAACTACTTATTACAGACAAATATATTGGATTCATCTGGAAGATCCAAGACGTTTTCTGGAAAATAGTCAATGAATTAAGCGGTAAAAAAAATGAATACAAATTATTTTTCAATAGCATCATTTATGGGGGGCTCGGATGTCGGTGGTGGGGCGTGCCGGCGGTGGCACAATCCGTTAATACATTTTTTTCAAATGTAGGGAATAAGTTGGCCAATGAGCTGCCTCCGCCATTGGGCCCGCCGTTGATCGATGATTCCGCGTACAGAGTCGGGCACGAGTTTCATTCATCTGGAGCCAGTCTCCGCCAGCCAAGTGATGAGGTGTGTCGGGGAGATGCTTGGCGGCTCGGCCCCCGGCATGGATGCTTTTTCCGGCCGCTATTTTCAAAAAATTATTGAGTATTTACTTTTACCCTTGACCCACATCATTAATCAAAGTCTAACTTCTGGAATCTTTCCAGACCAGTTCAGGGTTGCAAAGGTCATTCCAATAATTAAAGCAAACCGTAAAACCGATTTTAAACAAATTATAGGCCGATCTCATTACTTAGTGTACTATCTAAAGTATTGGAGAAGTGTGTTAAATATCAATTGCAATAGTATTTGGAACTTAATAATATTTTTATCAGAAAACCAATTTGGATTTAGAAGTGGAAAAAATACGACAGACGCTCTTTTCTTGCTAAACAAAGGGATCATGGAGTCAATCAATGCTAATGAAAAAGTGTTAGTTATTTTTATTGACTTGGCGAAAGCATTTGACTCAATTGATAGACAAATCCTATTTTCAAAATTAGAAAAGTGTTGGAGTGAGGGGTGTGGCCTTGAACTGGTTTTAAGAGTTATTTGAGTGATAGGAAACAAGTAGTATCAATTAATAATCAAACTAGTGATGTTCTCAGTGTAGAGTATGGTGTAGTTCAAGGCAGTACACTCGGACCTTTACTATTCTTAATATATATATAAATAATATTGACAAACTGAATTTAACAGGGAAGACTTTTTCTATTTGTAGATGACACGGCAATAATTTTAAAAAGTTAGGAACTGGAATGAAGTGTATCAAATTGCATAAAGAGAAATAACATTAATTCATAAATGGTTTAATGATAATGTGCTAACCATGAACGTAGGCAAAACTAAATGTTTGCCAATTGCCCTTCGTGCCGCGGCGTGGGCCGCCCGCTGATCTCAGATTGATGCTCCACTCTTGTGGTAAACGCAGTAAATCGGTGCTGCTGTTCCTGCAACGCCATTGGAAAGGGTAGACCAATATAAAGTATTTGGGAGTAATTTTTGGATTCGAAATTGAAATTTGACAACCGAGAAAATTAAGAACAACCTTAGAAAATTGTTATATGTTTTTTATATTAGCTTGAGTAGGATACTAAAATTGTGATGAAATCAAGCGTGTATATTTTGCTTTATGCGCAATCTTATCCTGTTGTATGGAATAGTTGCTTGGGAGGGAGCGCTCGTAAAAACCTAATTTATACCCTCTTTACATTTTACAAAAATCAGTAATAAAAGCCGGGTTTTAAAAAACCGAAACGCTACCCCTCAATTCAGCTTTTTCAGGAGACAAAAATACTTACAGTAAGGCAACTGTATATAAAATCAGTTTTGGTCTACACCTTCACGCATCGTAACTCAGTGATAACTGAGGTTACACACCAACATTTCACCAGACATGCACAACATGTTGGTATGCAGGTCCCCAGAGCAGTAACAGCTGCTAATTGCACAAATTCTTTCTATGTCGCATAATTTTCTCTACAGAACCTGCCCATGTAAGGGATCTGCAGGTTTCACTTAGTTATACAAAAAACTGATCACCGCCTGGCTGGTGGAGGTGGAGGCTGATTACGCGGAGCTGTTAATCTGCCCTGAGTATGCATGAATATGTCAAATTGCTGACTGACACCATCTACACAAGCACTGTGTCTGAGCTGGTCTTCCCTCCGTCCATGCGAGTATTGAAATATTTAAAGTATTAAAATATATGCAAAGCCCACAATTTTTAATTGAATTTATTTAAACTGAACTTTTTATCCTATTTTAAATTAATTTAAATCAGGGGTTATATTATTATAGTTCATACTTAGTTTTTATGTTTTAATTCATTAATTGTTTTTAATGATTACCTTTTTTCGTAAATATTTTTCATAAGGTAAATGGGTCCAAAAACATCTTTGAACCTACATGAGGAAGATAAGAATTTCTGTTGTGCTAGTCAAAAACGGAGGTTGATGTATTTATTAAGTGTAGTTACAACTATTCTGTAGCAGATCTTAGTATGCACTTATTTTTTATTTAACTGTACATATATTTCTAAATTTATTTTGTTCTTTAGTGTAATGTGTTTTTTTTATCTTTCTTTCTGTCGTTTTATATATTATGTAGTAAGCGCACAGTATTTTAATGGAAGCCACGCACAGGATTCGTTCCCATGTGGCTCTTTATTCATATTGTAATGTGTGATTGATTGACAAATAAAGACTTTCTGATTTCTAAGGCAAACATATACACATTATCTACAACAACTCACATTGATATATAATTAGTTCATTAAAACTGTTCAAATTACTCTTTGTGGTATTTTATTTAACTTACATTAAAGTAATTGCAATTTCTTTCCTTTGGTCGCACTAAATTGACGAAAATTCTCTATAATAATTCTGTTTGTCCAGCATCAGTAATAGTGTTTCAAACTTGTCGTGAGTCATCCTGAAGTACTCAAAAAAACTTAAGATCATCTTCCACAAGGTCCGGGAACAAAGTGTGAAATTCACCACAAATTTAATCTTTTTCTGTTAATGTTATGAATTCAAAACCTCCTATTTCTTTTTTTAACATTCTCCTCTTCTTCTATAAAAAATGCACTCACTACCGCAATTTCCTGCTCCACATCTATCTTTCAACAGATCCTATTTCAAAACTGACTTCTGTTATGGCGGAGGCGGGATGCCACGATCCAGTGCGCGCACCCCCTCTAAAAATGTCTTGACGGCCGTACCGACCCAGTTGGCGCGTAGCTTAAAATAGTAAATATATAGGAAAAACTGTTAATAGGGTTCTCGTTTTTCGCTCCGGACTGTAAATCAGGCAGACTGTACGTGTACGCGCCTTGGCATTGAGCGGCATGTACCGTACGCGGAGTCTTGTGGGCGCTTCGCTGACTCTGTGAGGAGAACGCGCACCTCACTTCCTTGCGTCACGACTAGACTGGTGCGTTACTTACCAGGTCCGTGACTCCACGATAAGTCAAACTTTTTAAATTATTGTATGGCCATACTCAGATTTTTGAACTTGTGTACACGTTATTGTTTGAAAGCAGTGTGGACTTGCGGGACTCACGCGCCAGTGGAGTGTCTTCACACCAGCTAGGATTGGTGCCACCTCATGCCATCCTCATTAGTTTTAGTTTTGTTTTTAACAATTCATTGTGTTAATAAAAAATTGGTACCTATATTTATCTGTTTTATTGTCTATGTTTAATTGCATTCCAGCATGGTGGCCACCTACGTCGTAATCTTCATGCATCTCGATTATAGAAAAATATTTTAACAAGAGTTAGAAGGTGTAACTGAACTTTAGTTACACGCGTATTCTGTGTTTACTTGTATAACAACTAAGTGAAGTTTGGCACTTTCTTCAGAGCATACCTATTAAATAAATTTCTTGTTGATAGCATTATTTACATTTATTTAGTCATGTCAATGGCGTTAACTCCTGTAACAGAGGAGGAAGTGGCTGGCGTGATGCGTTCTCTAAGGGTGTCGAAGTCAACTGACGTAAATGGCGTGTCGACATGGGCTTTTCAAGCAATGTTACATGCCTTCTGCTGAAATCACTGACAATGAAAATCAA